>NW_003547687.1:0-3404 GCF_000090795.2 Amphimedon queenslandica | reverse complement strand
CAGGAGTCAAGAGCGAACCGTACGATTCAGGAGACACCCCCAAGGCTTGAAGCCCACGAACATGGATTTCAATAGTATCATAAAAATGCCGTAAGGCAGACAGATTATGATTGCTGGTTACAGCTTCAACGCTCATAAGCTCCTCCATATGTTTAGCAGTGATTTGTGCACTGTCTCCAAACCTCTTCTTCAAAATTTCAACTGCTGACTGATAATTAGCAGATGTCAAGGCTAGTCCAGCAATAGAGTCCTTTGCTTCCTTTCTCAAAAGAGACTGTAGGTAGGTAAACTTGTTGATATCAGACAAGTCAGGATTATCATGTACAGCTGATGCATATAAGTCCCAGAAAGACAACCATTTTGTGTGATTACCTTCAAATGGGGATATGGACAACTTCGGTAAGTTTACCTTGCTATTACTTGATGCTGCTGGTGAGGCACTCGCTGTAGGTGTGTGTCCTAGTGCCCGATTAATTTTACAAAGAGCAGCACGAACAGAGTCTACAGTAGCTTCATTTCCCTCAATCTCAGTGGCTATCTCAGTAGCATCTTGCAGCTTAGCCACTATCTGATCACTGTGATTTCTTAAAACATCAAGTTTCTCTTCCAAAGACATTTTAAATTGCTCAAGAGCATCCCTGTCAGGTGGAGTATTCTTCAAGGCATCTTCTAAATCTCTTAATTTCTTCGTCAAAATGCCTTTGTAGCCAGCTCGTACATTCTTTAAGTGAGTAAGTTCGGCGGCCATCTTGTAATCATAGAATAACCCACACCCCCGCGTTAATACCACGTGTCAAATCAAATTAATAATCAAAAGAGAAAACAAAATTTTATTTTATTTCAATACACTTAGCTAGCAAGCTAACATCCACTAAAATGAACTACCACTATGACTCACGACCAAAAGGACCCTCTTCTGTTCGACCGTCGTCTAAATAAATCGTCGCTATCCAATGGAAGTTAAGTCGGTCGATCTATAAAGTGCCAGTCCCGACCGTCTCAGTCTATCCGGCTTGATTGGACCAATTTAGGGACAGGTATCTAATAGAAGACTTCCTGCTCGCAAGTAGTGGCAGTTCTCTGGCTGCTAACGTTCACAAAATGATTACACTCAAATTTATCTCTTCTTTACAGATCTTCTTCTGAGCAGCTCTCAACTGAGCATGCGCAGAACTATAATTACAATAATAATAATAATGAATAATAATACATTAATCAATCACATAATAAATCCCAACATGCATCTTTTGCACTGACTCAAATCAAAAGAGCTTTAAAACTAACACCTATTATGATGGCACAGATACAGTTATCTTGATACATTTTATTTGCCTAAGTGATCATGCATAAGACAGTAAACAAAAAAAATGCAAGCATGTGACTGAAGAAGCTTAAGTTTTTTTCTTCTTACGAGTGGCTTATGACAAGTAATATGGCACAATACTGCTGCCTAGATATACTTAAAAGAGTTGAGAGAGTCTAGTACTGCTAGCCTGCCACATTTTCGCCCCAACCCTTCCCAAAGTCGGACCGGCGGCCAGTTTGGAGCATAAGTTTTTACCAAGTAAGAATTAAGAAATTCTACACATATTAATGAATTAGAAGGTAGTTTTCTACTGGAAAATACTTTTGTCTATCTCAAGAGTGTCAGCATAAAGGCTGTATTTTTTATTTTTTCACTCTTACTTTTCGAGCTTCTTCTCTCTAGCGCTGCTCTTTAAACATTTTTAGCTGATAAATTAAGGCTTGGAGTAGCTGTGGAGAAAGATCTATAAGCCTAGAGCACTTAGTTTTTTAATTAAAAAAGTTTCTTAAAAATCTCATTAAAATTCATGGTGACAGACAACCAAACTACCTAATACTCGCCTACGCGGCGAGTCCATGCAACAAAGAAAATATAGTGTCCGGTATTTGATGACGTCTGGTAATTGATCTTTTACTCTACATAGGAAAGGCGAAATTAACTCATGAAGAATTGATGACTGTAACTATAGAAAGAAGTAGAAGCAGTGTTAAACTCCAGGCCACTAACATATATTACCACATTTCAAGATGGTGAGCCACTTACACCATCACACCTACTAACAGGGAGAAGGATATTAAGCCTACCGGATCATCTAGGGTACAAGGAGCTGGTAAATCAAAGCTATGATACAGAAGTAAGAAAGAGAATGGAATATTTAGATACAGTATTGAAAGGGTTTTGGACACAATCACAGGAAAAGATGGAATCACTAGAGCAGCAGTAGTCAAAGTACACTTTAAAGATGGCAAGACAAAGCTTCTGAATAGACCTATTCAGAGGCTATAGATACCATTAGAAATACAGGACTCTCAAGATGGATCTAAGGACTCTCAAGATCGATTTAAGGACTCTCAAGATGGATCTCAGGACTCTCAAGTTGGATCTAAGGACTCTCAAGATGAATCTCAGGACTCTCAAGATGGATCTAAGGACTCTCAAGATGGATCTCTAGACCTGGCAATATATAGGGGGCTTTAATGTGCTTAAAAAATATAAATAACCAGTTATCGTAGATATCATGGTTATTGAATAGACATGCAGTAGTGCAGTTTATAGCCTGGGCATCTTGGCATTTTTAAGCAAAGTTATTTATGGCTATCTATCTATGGTTATCCATGGTTATCTATGGTTATCTATGGATCCATGGTTATCCATGGTTATCCATGGTTATCTATGGTTATCTATGGTTATCTATGATTATCCATGGTTATCTATGGTTATCTATGGTTATCCATGGTTATCCATGATTATCTATGGTTATCCATGGTTATCTATGGTTATCTATGGTTATCCATGGTTATCTATGGTTATCCATGGTTATCCATGGTTATCCATGGTTATCTATGGTTATCTATGGTTATCAATGGTTATCTGTGGTTATCTATGGTTATCCATGGTTATCTATGGTTATCCATGGTTATCCATGGTTATCTATGGTTATCCATGGTTATCCATGGTTATCCATGGTTATCTATGGTTATCCATGGTTATCCATGGTTATCTATGGTTATCTATGGTTATCTATGGTTATCCATGGTTATCTATGGTTATCTATGGTTATCTATGGTTATCCATGGTTATCCATGGTTATCCATGGTTATCCATGGTTATCTATGGTTATCAATGGTTATCTATGGTTATCTATGGTTATCTATGGTTATCTATGGTTATCCATGGTTATCTATGGCTATCTATGGTTATCTATGGTTATTTATGGTTATCTATGGTTATCTATGGTTATCCATGGTTATCTATGGTTATCTATGGTTATCCATGGTTATCTATGGTTATCCATGGTTATCCATGGTTATCTATGGTTATCCATGGTTATCTATGGTTATAAATGGTTATTAATGGTTATCCATAGTTATCTGTGGTT
>NW_003547686.1:13747-15001 GCF_000090795.2 Amphimedon queenslandica | reverse complement strand
GCTGAAATGATATTAATACTGTTTGCATCTATTGGGGTAGCACAAGTACTCCTCTTCTTATGGAGAATAAAACACAGGAAATCCTACCAGGTAGACACAGTATACATGTACATGTAATAATATACTAATAATATACTAACAATATACTAATAATATACTAATGATATACAGTAATATACTAATAATATACTAATAATGTACATTTATGTATTGGTTATAATAAGGTATAAATGACATATAATAATAGTTAGTATATAAATGTATATTTTATACAAGTTAGCTAGTTCCTCCATAATTATTACTTATACTGTATTTCAGCAGCATCAGATGTGGTCCTATAGTATATAACATTGATGATTTTAATTTCTCTCCTCCTCCTTTCTCTCTTAGGCCATTACCTTATTAGGCATGTGGATAATTCCATTTTATTTGTGTGTTCGGTTGAGTTTCTGGAGGATGATCATCGTATGGTCAATATTCTCTGTTATAACATTATTTGTAATGTTTAAAGCTACTAGGAAGAAGCTTCATGTCAATACTCCAAGGTTAGTTTAATTATGACAATTTCTGTAAAAATCCCTGTACTATAGCCCATGGTTTTTTCCAAAAAATGGCTCCGAAATCACCCCCAATTTTTATTACATTTTCTGATACATATTGATGTCCTTATGCTGTGTAGAAAATTTGAGCCGATTCTGACTTCAATTTTTTAAGTTACGGCCATTTTAAGAAATGGGCAAAAATCTGAAAAAATCCCCAAGGCTATAGCCCATGGTTTTTTCCAAAAAATGGCTCCGAAATCACCCCCAATTTTTATTACATTTTCTGATACATATTGATGTCCTTATGCTGTGTAGAAAGTTTGAGCTAATTCCGACTTCAATTTTTCAAGTTATGGCCATTTTAAAAAAATGGGCCAAAATCTGAAAAAATCCCTGTACTATATAGCCCATGGTTTTTTCCAAAAAATGGCTCCGAAATCACTCCTAATTTTTATTACATTTTCTGATACATATTGATGTTCTTATGCTCTATAGAAAGTTTGAGCCAATTCCGACTTCAATTTTTAAAGTTACAGCCATTTTAAAAAATTGGCCAAAATTTGAAAAAATCCCTGTACTATAGCCCATGGTTTTTTCAAAAAATGGCTCTGAAATTACCCCCAATTTTTATTACATTTTTGATACATATTAATGTCCTTATGCTGTGTAGAAAGTTTGAGCCGATTCCAACTTCAGTTTTTCAAGTTACGGC
>NW_003547686.1:5625-8860 GCF_000090795.2 Amphimedon queenslandica | reverse complement strand
GAGGGAGGGTCATCATCGTATGACCAGGAGCAGCACTGGATCAATATACTCCCTTAGTACCAGTAAGAGATATGAGAATATAGAATGTACATGTATAAAGTGCAAAATATATTTTATTTTTATAACTACGAGTTGTTATAACTTCAAGTAAGTGATTTTTGAAGGTTCAAATTTTTATGAATAATACTGGCAAGAGTATTAAAATGGCAGGTTTAATTTAGCAAGCAATGATCAAATTAAGAATTTTGCCCTCCAAAATTAAAAATTTTTTATTTATATTTTCTCTCCTTCTCAGTTGTCAGTGGTTCCTTATCAGATTCAGATGATGATAGTTCCTCGAGATTAACTCCTAACAAATCCTCCTCAGTATTTCATTCTTTCCGTTTGTCTCTTCGTCGACGAAAACACAAATCAACATCATCGGCCACCTTAACCCCCAGCATGCTCTCGTTGCCATTGGCAACCAGAGAACCTTACATGTAAGGAACGTAAACATGTACATGTACATGTAATATTATCGTATGAATTTTGTAAGTACATGTACAATTATTTTTATATATTTTGTGGTATTAATTTTGTTTAAGGTTAACTGCTGGAATGGAAAATCACTTGCTTTATTACGTATCTCTTGAAAGTGGGCGTGGTCTCCTCGTATCCCCTAGCAACGAGCAGGTCAGCAGTCAACCAGTTCATAGTCAGCTACTGATCACTTTCTGTGAGACTGCGTCAGCTATTCACACCATCTTACACCAGAAGAGGAGAGAGGAACAGGAGGAGAATGTATGGGAGGAAGAGGAGGAGGAGGAGGTGGGTGTGGTCAAGGATATTAGGGATGGGTAGGTCAGGATTTGAGCTTGGAATCAGCTCAAACTTTCTACACAGCATAAGGACATCAATATGTATCAGAAAATGTAATAAAAATTGGGGGTGATTTTGGAGCCATTTTTTGGAAAAAACCATGGGCTATAATAGTACAGGGATTTTTTCAGATTTTGGCCCGTTTTTTAAAATGGCCGTAACTTTAAAAATTTAAGTAGGAATCAGCTCAAACTTTCTACACAGCATAAGTACATCAATATGTATCAGATCTTATTCTTTCTCTTACCTTTTCTTTATTCTCATACAAAGCCTTTAATCCAATCCATAGTGATGGAACTCCTTTATGAAGAGGCGGCCAAAGGTACTGACCAATCATATCACGAAATGTAGGACCCTTTAAGAAGACCTTTTAAAATTTGGGGTGATTTCGGAGCCATTTTTTGAAAAACCATAGGCTATAGTACCAGGGAACTTTTTTAAAATGGCCCATTTTAAAAAGTGCTCAAAATTCCAAAGTTTCTGCTCAGAATTCTCAAACTTACTACATAGCATAAGGACATCAAAACCATCAAAACAGTATAATATCATCAATGTCTCTATCATCATTATTGTTACTTCATATCATTTGTTCATCTATAGGTATCATCAGTTTCCTCAATGAAAGACGGCACTGATGGTGTGTTTAGTTTAAGAGGGAGTTCAGTGATAGAACATGGAGTATTAGTATCATGTACTACACTATCAACAAGAGGGGGAGGAGTAGGAGGAGGGGCTAAGAATGTTCACGGGTCATTAGCTAATCCTCCTATACTCAACTACTGGATAATAGGGTGAGGAGTATTAACCTGTGTATATTGTGTATTTTGAATATTTTCACTCTTCTTTCTATTAAATTTTGTTCCTTTATCTATTTATTTATTTGTTTGTTTATTTATTTTGTTTTGTTTTTAGGAGATTGTTTGAGGAGAGAGAGTTGTACATTTGCTATCAGGAGAACATGTCACAGTCATCTGTTGAGATTATTTTTAAATTGCTGTTTGGATCAAATATATTTTAAAATTTTTTCTATTTTTTTATTTTTATCATCAATATTAAATTAATCATTATTTTTACTCCTGTTATTGGGCTGTTAAGTCAGATTAACGCCCACTCAAGGGCGAGGCTCATTTTAAAGGTGGGGCTCATTTTCTCAAAGATGGAAATCTCTTTCGATGCTTTCTTGTCCTCTACGCCAAGTATAAAGGAACTAACGGAGCATGTTAATGTTGGTGCTAAGTGGAACACACTTGGCACGATGCTTGGCTTGGATCGGAGACGATTACAAGATATTAAGGAGCAAGCAGGTCCATGCATTGACAAGATGATAGAGATGTTCAATCTATGGCTGGCCACTACTCCTACTGCTAGTAGGAGACAAGTACTGGAGGCATTGAGAAAAAGTGTAGTGGAAGAGAATGCACTTGCTGATGAATATGAAAAGCACTTGAGAGAATTGCATCAAGAAACTTGTAAGCTGTATCTATGCATCTTATGAGTGTCTGATACTAATTTTATCTTTTTTTAGATGTACCACCATCTACTGAGGCAGTTTCTATTCTTCAAAGGAATATTCAATCATTGAATGAAGCTCTTGTCTCTCCTGTACAAGTGTCTCAACTGTTATACTGTAAGAGATGTATAAGTGAAGCTACTCTGAATGAAATGGAGAGGATAGATCAGAGGAGGTCACTGGATGACAAGAAGACCACTCTATTGACTGCCATGCAAGAAACAGTGTCTAGTGACTACAGGAAACTTAAAGATATTGCTACAGTGCTATCTGATGTTGAAGAAACAAGAGATATAGCCAATAAAATCATGGCCAAATATGGTAAGATAGTGATTATTGTCAAGTTATTACCAATTTATGAATATTATTTTTCTGATAATAGAGAAAATTCCTCAAGAGGAGGATGACGTAGTAGTACAACCACAGGTGGGAGTAGTCAGTAATGAAGATCGTGCTAGTGATATATTGAGGAATAGTTACAGTGCTCTCTCTCAGTCAATTACTGAACCAGTTCGTGTAGCAAGGTTGCTTCATGGAGAGGTTATATCTGATGAGGCTCTGTCTTGTGTCATGTCTACCAGAGGTTCTGTCTCTGTCAGTAGAGCAGTTCTCCTCAAAGCTGTACGAGATGCTGTTCACTCCAACTACAAACACCTGGAGTTGTTTGTTACTGTATTACAAAAAGACCTTAAAGAGAGTCAACGCATTAATGGTATGATTCGTACTGTCATTATACTAGTATCAATTATCATTTAATAGTTCAAAAGGAAGAAGTGATTGATGAACTAAAGGAGAAAATCTCATCACTAAAAAAAAAAAAAACTGTAAACAAGGAAAGCATAATTAAAGGTAAACTGTGTGCTTTGT
>NW_003547686.1:0-5208 GCF_000090795.2 Amphimedon queenslandica | reverse complement strand
CACGTGGTGATATTCTCTCATTTTCTTCTCAACTATCAACCGACAAATCCCTAACAACTCTAGCCCTAACTACTGGTTCAATGAGTGATGATGGAGTCATTGCACTAGCAGAGTCACTGCTATATAACGAAGCACTCGAAAACTTGCATCTTAATGACAATCCTGGCATCACTTCAGATAGTGCTCGTTCACTGGCTAAACTTTTACTCATTAACAAGACACTCAAGTACCTTCGTCTCCATCATACCAGCATTGATACTGATGGAGTAATGATGCTGATGGAATCTCTGGTGACCAATCATACACTAGTGAAACTCTGGCTAGACAAACAGCATGAAAAAACTTGTTTTGCTTCACCTCATTACAAGGATATTGAAAGCATATTATATTTTTTGTAGACAGAAAGTTAGAAAGTTTTAGTTTTTAACAATTAGTTAAAAAGTTTTAGTTTTTAACAATTAGTTAGAAAGTTTTAGTTTTTAACAATTAGTTAGAAAGTTTTAGTTTTTAACAATTAGTTAGAAAGTTTTAGTTTTTAACAATTAGTTAGAAATTTTTAGTTTTCAACAATAATTAGTTATATACCAAGTTATTATACGTGTGACTATTATCTCAATACATTATACACAAACAATAAAATGCTATTAATCATGTGATAGTCAGTTGACAGTCAGTCAGTGCAGCTGTTGATTCTTAGTAGACGATAAATACCAAAAGAGAAGACAGCCCTCAGTCTCTGATACATCATCACTAGCTCTTGCTTTGTTAATATCCTCCAGCCCATGGCCACCACTTATAAACACTTGATAATTACTATTAGTGTGTGTGGGCGGAACTGATACCAGGGTACTCACTCTATCAACGTGACCTCTGATTAGTGGGTGGAGTTGATGGGTGCTAGCTCCTCCCACTAGAGATAATGTAATAAGGACACCAGTGGAGGTACCAATCAGTAGCTGAGATTGTGTACATGTTAGTGAAGTGATGTAAGGATTGGTGCATTTGTGTTTCTTAATGATGGGATCATAATCTACAGGAAGGAAGATAAGAAAAAAACACTTTACATTGTGAATTTGGTATCAAGTCAAGTATCAAGTACATGTACATAAAGACCAAATAGATCTACGTCAATGAAAAGAACATATATGCACATTTAAAAATAACTAAATGCAACAGTTTTTAGTTCATGATTACATGATGCACATGTACATGTGCCATTGGTCTATGCTTACATCTCAGTGGCAGCCGCAGTGCTCTGAGTGCTGATGTTACACTGCACTGCACTGCAGTGAGGCTTGACTTGAGGTGTGGCTTGTTATACATTTACAGTAATGGCTACTCAACACAAGGAAATCTCTTTCAATGCTTTCTTGTCCTCTACTCCAACTATAAAGTTGAATAATCACGTGATCGATCTATGGCTACTACTTTTTTCCTCTGAGACCAACCTGTGTCCTCTTTGCTCTTTTGCCGGTTTAAATCACTTTTAACCGGCCACAAATTCAGGTTGTTGCCGTCAGTGTTGAGTCTGTATAGTGTTTTTTTTGTTTTCTTCTTGTAGCCTGATCGTAACTCAAAGAATCCACGTGTCTTGGTCTTCAGTGCTGCCTGCCATTACTGGGACCTACAATGCCTACTAAATCTCGTGATAAAGTTGTTCCAGCTTCCACTGAGAAGACCTCTACTGGTTCGAGACTGTCTGGTAAAAAATCCAAATGTATCTGTCCAATATGTGATGATGGTATTGATGACGCTATCCATGATTCCATATTTTGTGAAGGGACCTGTCAAGCGTGGGTCCACAGGGGCTGTGGTGGGCTGTCCAAGTCTGCTCATGAAAAGGCCAAGGGTCTTCAAACTTGGTGCTGCCCACAATGTCGTCTTGACGCCCAATCAAATGAGATTTCAGCTCTAAAGAAGGAGGTTACTGATCTTACTAAACAGTTCTCCTCTCTTAAATTACTCATAGAGTCTCGTTTATCCACCATCCCTGAAGAGGTAAATACTGCTGCTCTGTCAGCTACTCGCAGTACGCCTACAAATGCTGCACCCAGTACAGAATCTAGTGCTAATATTCACCGGAAACCTGATAAAAAATTCAATTTAGTTGTCACTGGCTTAAAGGAGAGTGCCCCCAAAACCCCTCGCTCTGATAGGGTGAAGCATGACTTTGACATGGTTTCATCTCTGTTCTCACCTCTTTTACCAATTTTCTCAGAGAACACTGTTAGAGATTGTCTCCGCTTGGGCAAGTATTCATCTGACCGCTCCCGTCCATTGTTAGTTACCCTCAACCGTTCATGTGATGTCTCTGGTATTCTATCAAATAAGTCCCGATTGGCAGATAAGCCTTCAATTGGTATCAGGGCTGACTTGCCTCCCCATCTCCGTCAATCAAGGTCTAAATTTTTGAAACAGCGTAGAGACCTCATTTCATCTGGTGTGAACCCCTCTGTAATCAAGGCTGGAAATCTGTCACTCTATGTTCATGGTAAGAAGTTTGGCTCAGTGGTAAATCAAGAGTTTCAGTTATGTCCTGACTCTGATCTGGAGGGGACTTCAAGCTCTTTGCAAGTAGATGACTCACGCCTTGCAAATTCCTCTGCTATTCCTCCAACCTTGCCAAATCAGGACTCGTCCTGACTAGGTGGGTGTCACAGTCGTGTTTCTTTTAGTCTTTGGGATGCTCGAAGCATCAAGAACAAGTTAGAAGTTTTTCAATCCATTGTTTATAGTCGATCACTTGATGTCATTTGTCTCACTGAGACATGGTTGTCTCCCTCAATATTTGACGCTGAGATACTACCCACTGGTTATACAATCCATCGGAGGGATAGGTCTCATGCTACTGGTGGAGGTATTCTTCTCGCGGTGTCCACTACTATCCCATCCAGACATATTCATACTGCTACTGATATAGAACTGATTATAGTTGAGTTAAATCTTATGAAGCCAGTTTATGTCTGTTGTGTTTACCTGCCTCCTCCTACTGATGTAACAGTTGTGCTATCATTGTTCCACCATCTCTCGCTAGCAGTACCTGAGGATTCCCTGTTGCTGTTACTGGGAGATTTTAATCTGCCTGATATTGATTGGTGCTCTCTATCAGCCTCCTCAGTACCTTCACGCTCTTTTTGTAATAAGCTATTCTCGTTGAACTATGCTCAACTTGTTACTAGCCCAACCCATGAGAGTGGCAACATTCTTGATCTGGTCATCACAAATTGTCCTGAGTCAGTATGTAATCTGTCAGTCTGCAGGGATGTATGCCCTGGTATTTCTGACCATTACTTTATTGACTTCTATATTACAATATCTAGGCCTGAGCCAATTAAGAACAAGTGCAAAGTGTGTTTCTGTTATGATAAGGTAGACACTGACGGTTTATATCACTACTTGTCATTATATTCAGCCCCTCCCATCCTTAACACTAATATTGATAATGTCTGGTCCTCAATAACCCGAGTCATGTTAGAGTCACGTGACTTATTTGTTAGTAAAGTGAAGCTGCATACTACTCCAACTCCCAGATGGTACACTTCTGAGATCAGGTGTGCTATACACAAAGTGAGATCCTTAAGACGCAGAGTTAATAGAACGGCTACAAACCACCAAGTGGACAAACTATTTTTAATGGAGCGTGATTTACAGAGTCAAATTGCGTCAGCCAAAGAGACCTATTTATCTGCCATGGTCTCAAGATTCAACGATCGACCAGGGGTTCTCTTCTCCTATCTTTCGCGTCTGTCCAAGGTCACTACCATACCTCAGGTGGTACACTTTGGTGATTTATCTGCCAGTACCCCAAAGAATAAGGCAAATTTATTTAATTCGTTCTTCCATTCTGTACTTACTACTAGTGATTATTGTCTTCCTCCTCTCTCTGATCTACCTGCGCCAGTGACCCAGATACATCATTTAACTGTCTCAGCTGATGATGTGTTTAAGAAACTCATGGCTCTCGATACTTCAAAGGCAACAGGTATAGATGATATACATCCAACCATTATCAAGCTATGTGCTGGACCTCTTATACCTACTCTCACCTCTCTATACCAAACTTGTTTGATGTACCATACTATGCCCAATCAATGGAAGGTGCATAAAATCTGTCCCGTCTATAAGAGTGGGGATAGATCAAATGTATGTAATTATAGACCTGTCTCACTGCTGTGTGTCCTATCCAAAGTTCTGGAGTCTATAATTTATGATAAGTTAATAAACTTCATACGTCCGAAGCTCTCTAGAAACCAGTATGGTTTTCTACAACAAAGATCATGTCTAACTCAGCTTCTTACATTTTTTGCTGATATCTATTCTGGAGTTGAGGGCAAGAAGGAGGTGGATGTCTTATATTTTGATTTCAAAAAGGCTTTTGACTCAGTGCCTCACCAGGAATTGCTCTACAAGCTTTGGATGATTGGCATTACTGGGCCACTATGGTTGTGGTTCAAGTGTTACCTGACAGATCGACTTCATCTCACTTACATCGAAGGGGAATGTTCTAAATGTCTTGAGGTTACATCAGGTGTCCCTCAGGGCAGTGTGTTGGGACCCTTGTTGTTTCTTGTATATGTCAACGACATCCCAAATAGAATTTCGTCTACTATATATTCTTTCGCTGATGACATGAAATTTCTGAGAGTACTGTCTTCTTTCACAGATAGAGACTTATTGTCATCCGATCTCTCCTCCTTGAAGAACTGGTGCTCTGAATGGGGTATCAGACTAAATGCATCAAAGTGCTCACACATCACTTTCTCCCTACTACGTAACAGAAACGAATCCACATATTATATTGACGATCTACTACTAGACCAAGTTGAGACGCAAAGCGATCTCGGAGTAATAGTATCTCAAGACTTATCTTGGTCAGCTCATTACAGGAAAATTTGTTCCAAGGCGTATCGGACTCTATATATGGTACGTAGAAACATTCCCAGTGCAGCTGACTCTGGTCTCAAGCGGGTCCTATACCTGACACTAGTCCGGTCACAGCTCTGCTACTGCTCACAGGTATGGAGTCCAATGCATCTCAAAGATATCCGAGTTCTAGAGCTTGTTCAAAGAAGGGCGACAAAGTACATCCTATCAGGCTCTGTTCTTTCATATAAAGATCGGCTCATCAAGCTAAATTTACTACCTCTAATGTACTGGTACGACTTTCAGGATATTCTTTTTCTATTAAAGTGTATACTACATCCTCCC
>NW_003547685.1:13827-15004 GCF_000090795.2 Amphimedon queenslandica | reverse complement strand
TCTAAAGACTCAGATAAAGCTAACCTGCTTAATCAAGCTTTTTCCAGTTTTTTCACTGTTGATCCTGCTTCTCCCACTATTGCCCCTTTAGATCCCTCTCTGGAATATCTATTGTGTACTGTTGACTCTGTCTCCAAACTCATCTCCTCTCTTCCAACCTGTACATACCCTGGTCCCAACGGTATTCCTTCTCTCCTACTTAAGTCAACCGCTAGTTCTATTTCAGAACCATTAAAGCATATCTTTAATCTTTCCATTTCAACTGGCTCCTTTCCCTCCCCTTGGAAAATTTCTTGTGTTATCCCAATTCCCAAAACATCCTCCCCTTTTTCTGCTCCAACAGATCTCCATCCAATCTCTCTCCTCGATCTTATTTCCAAACTTCTCGAGAAGCACGTATTCAACATTCTACTGGATCATCTTTTCTCTAAAAACCTCTCTGATTCCCAATTTGGATTCCTCCCCAGTCACTCCACAATTTCTGCTCTTGCTGCTTGTACTCAACACATTCTATCTACTTTCAATGCGGGCTCATCTCTCTAGAATTTTTCTTGACGTTAAAAAAAACATTTGATTCTGTGATTCACAGTATCCTTTTGTCTAAACTTCAATCCCTAGGCATTCCCTCTCACATCCTTCATTGGCTTTTCTCCTATCTCTCTGACCAGTCACAGTGTGTACGCATTGGCAATGCTATTTCTCCTCCCTCATCTGTATCCTCTGGTGTTCCTTAAGGCTCCATCCTAGGTCCTTTATTATTTGTTACTTTTGTTAATGACCTCAACCTTCTCCCACTCTCCCCTAACTCTCAAGTATTCTTATATGCAGATGACCCTCTTCTCCTACACACATTATCTCTTCATTTCAATATCTCCTCTACAGTCTGATCTGGACATCATTACTTCCTGCTTCTACTCCAATTGTCTCTCTGTAAATCCATCCAAATCTAAATACATGTTCTTTTCACTGAAGCGTCAACAGTCATTCGACTCTCTTCCCTCTCTGCTGTTATCGAATGTTTCTTTTGAGAGAGTCTGCTCTTTTAAGTACCTAGGTTTAATTCTCTCCTGTAACCTCTCCTGGTCTAAGCATATTACCTGTACAATCAAAGAACTAAGCGCCTCATTGGTTTAATTTACCATCAATTCTACTCTCTCTCCTCCCAAAAAACCCTATT
>NW_003547685.1:9974-13039 GCF_000090795.2 Amphimedon queenslandica | reverse complement strand
AGATTTGGTTATATCACAAATCTGACATTAATTTTATCAATGCTAGCCTAGATGAAATTCACTGGGATCAAGTATTATTTGATGATGTCAGCCACTCCTGGTCCTCATTCAATACAATACATAGTTCATCAGTTTATTTCATCTAAGACAAAACAAAACTAGACATACCCTCCCTGTCTCCCTCGTCCCCTCCTGCAGAAAATAAAGCAGTGTTGTCTTTTCTCCCAAGCTTCATCCTCCAATTCTCTACAGTTGTGGTTACAGTATAGTCCCTACATAACAGTACTATCTCCTCTGATATCAGGTATAATAAGGCTTGTTATTTCAATTCAGTCTCTAAATCTCCAAAGTAATTTTGGTCCTTTGCAGGGGCGTAGGAATAGGGGAGGCAGGGGGGACAGCTGCCCCCCCCACTTTTATTGACATGGGGGCTATGCCCCCCCCCACTTTTACTTCACTGGCTTTTTTGAAAATTACACCATTTCAACTCACGTTCTAAAATGACAGAGAAATGACTCAACAACTGCATGTTATTACATGTTCACAAAGACTTAATAGATGAAACAATTCATAGCATTTCAGTGGCTAAAGAATTTATTTCTGTTAATCCTGACCGAATGTCATTTTTTGGACAATTTATTGATTAATGTCATTTAAATTTTACTGTGAGAAATTGCATGTATCATTGTCAACTGTGTGCGGTGTCTCCCCCCCCACTTTTCAATAGCTTCCTACACCTATGCTTTTTGTATGTTGTCTTAGAAAGAATAAAGACCCAATTCCTCCGTTAACTTCAGATGCTCAACACACTGCTACATCTAATACTGATTTACTTAATTTCACCTTTTCATGCAAGTTTTGCCACTCCAGCCATAACTTCTATTAACTCCATTTCCTCTCCTCATTTCCTTTCCTCTTATTTTCCTGCCCCTTCACTTCCTCCTCCCCCTAACTCACTCTATTCTCCTCCTTTTCCTAACTCTTTCTTTTGGTATTCCCACAAACTTTCTGTGTTCTTAATAAACAATGTTATATTTAATTTCAAAACTGCCACTAAATACTTCTAGTGGTCCTGATGATATTTCCTCTTCCCTATTAAAGCAACAGCAACTCACATCGTATCTCCCTTGCAGCATATACCGTCAATCCATCACTCTCTCAGAAACTCTTTCCAATGGACTGGAAGAGATCTCTCGTGGTTCCATTCCCAAGACCAGGCTTCCTTCATCATGACCATCGGGTCCTATCTCTGTCGTCTTTCTAGTTTCAAAGCTTCTCAATAAGCATGTGCATCTCACTCTCCTTGACTGAATACTCTCAAAAGGATTAATTTCAGATTCACAATTTAGTTTCCTTCTGGAATGTTCTTCAACTACTGCATTAGCCACTGTAACTCGATTTATTTTACCCTCATTGGACTGCTCTGTGCCTGTATGTGGCTTGTTTTTAGATTTCACTTTTCCCCCTACCTCAGTAATAGGCAACAGAGTGTTTGTCTTGGTGGCTCCCTCTCCTTCCCTGTACATGTCACCTCTGGCTTTCCCCAGGATTCAATACTTGGACCTCTTCTTTTTTTACTGTATATTATAATTTCAGTGATCTAAACGTCTCTTCTCAATCCAAAATGTTTCTTTTTGCAAAAAACATCCTACTACTCTACCCTCTTTCAAGCTCAAGTGACTGGTCCCCTCTTCAATCTGAAATAGACTCCACTTGCTCTATGATGCTGTCTAACTCTCACTCTCTACATAATAGTAAGTCTAAATCTATGATATTTTCACTTTATCATCACTCAAATTTTGACATTCTGCTTAGCTCCCTTCTTTCTTAAATCAATACCAATTAATCGATTATCCTTCTATAATTACCTTGGTTTAATATTCACAAGCAATTTGTCCTGGAAAGACCCAATATCACCTATAATCAAGAAAGCACTGGGCCTCATTAATTGTAACTTTTACAAACATTCATCTCCTGAGACACTTCTCCACCTTTATGTTACTCTTGTTCGTCCTATTCTTGAGTATCCCTCCCCAAATTTGGGACCCTTCTTCTCCTTCAGTGTCATCTTCGCTAGAGGAAGTTTAAAATTTTGGCCTAATACTAGCTCTTAAGTAATGGACAGTCCCATATCAACAACTACTTTTACAGTCTCATATTCAATCCTTATCACATTGCCGGTTAAAATTTAAAATGAGTCTTCTATTTAAAGAAGATCTCTATTTCACTCCAATTTTTGTACTTACCAAAATTCATTGTATCTCTCTGCAATTAACCAATGGAATTATCTTCCCTCCTCTCTGAAACTCACTCTCATATCTTAAATTCAAAATAGACCATCACTTATTATTATGACCACGTCATTATTGTTATTACTTATTTACTAGCTTATAGTTAGCTAATAGCTATGCTATTACTTATTATTTTAAAAATCATTAGTTAATCACTTTATTCACTGTTTTTTTTTTCATTTTTTTTTGTTGCTTGAAATGCTGATTTAAAGATCGGACTCATTAGACTTTGAACTGGCTTGTAAACTCTTTTTTGCTTCAGTTATTTGTTGAGTAGACCTTCCTGCTAATAATATGTCATCCACATACACAGCAATTATAGATGGCTGTGTAGTGACAGAAATATATGGACATGGATCACTGTTTGACTGTGCAACCTGAGCAACTGTGCAGTTGTAACCTGACATGAACTGGTAAAATTATTAAAACAGCAAATTAGCTCTCAACAGCAAAGAAAGTAATAGTGCAAAGAGCAAGCGAGAGAGAGAGAGACCTGAATAAAAGATGTGAAAAGAACAAAAAAATAACATTCTATGTGCACAGTAAAAACATTTGCGAATTCTGCATTTCTAAAATTTTGTAGAATAAATTTTTATAAATAGCTTGCAAACTGTACCACTTGGCAATAGAGATGCAGAATTTTGTGATTTTAATTTTTGTGACTGCCGCAAAAATGAACCAGTATACAGTATCTTTATAAGATGTTTCAGGTTCAACCCTATTTTTTCTCCAGACTACATGCCATTAGTCTGGCCCCGCCTCTTCGTTGCGTGG
>NW_003547685.1:5653-9787 GCF_000090795.2 Amphimedon queenslandica | reverse complement strand
GTGACAGAGCTACACATGTACACATCACATAATGGCAATTTAAAGGGTTGCAAACGACAGTAAGTACCCTAGCATTTAGACTGTGCCAAGTAGCCTTAATTGTTCAAGTACAGTCTGGACAACCCAAGGGTCGCATGTTTGAATCTACTTACAGGTTTTTTAATCTTTTTGGATTTTTCCTGTTAATTACAATTCTCAGTCCGCCTTGACTGTGTTTTACTATAGTACGGAATTGTTCTAGCGACAAGAATTTGTGTGTCATTTGAATTGTATGAGTGCCACAGGCCTACCCTGGTTTAATGAGTTCATGTTCTATCAACAAATTGACAATGCATCTTGTTAAAATTTACATTTCAGCCCCTTGCAGTTAATTGGAAAAGTATTATAGTATCATTTTGTTATTACAGGAAAGAGATACTGCTCTTATTGTATCAGCAAGAGGAGGAGATTATGAGACTGTAAAAGTACTGCTGGATAATGGTGCTGATCCAAACATAGGCCTAGAATCGGAATATGTTAGTACATATTATCATTTACTTGTACATTAGAATTGCAACAAGCATGATAAGGAATTTATTACATGGTTAATTCAATTACTGTCCTTCATGTCATGTTAATGTCCCTTATTATCATAACTCACTATAATACATTTTAATTACCATTTATGTACATGTAGTTGGTTATTTTCATGGGTTGTGATTTGCTCCTAGTTAATTTGTGCATGGTTTTAATTTTTGTGGTTGACAGTTTTAAGGAAGTGGTACTTAAATGATTTTGTAGGTGGTTGGTGCTAAATTATTATTTTTAATTTTTTATTATAGCTTGCACCACTGATTGAAGCAGCAAGAGAAGGACATATTAATGTAGTTGAACTATTATTATCCAAAGGAGCTGATCCAAACTGTATAGATCAAGTGAGTATAAGTACATGTATGTGACAATTAATAACATTTTGTAATTATTGTAATTATATACATGTACATTATAGATACATGTACATGTACTGTATTTGCTTGAATGAACACCCTCCCAAATAAACACCCATGACTTACATGTACATGTATGTTTTCCTACTATACAATGTACATTCTAGATACACATATTTTGCCCATTATACTGTTGTTTCTGTCTTTCTTTAAATTCTAAGTACTGTAAGTGAAGAAGTTTTCAAAGAAATAAATTTTAGCAATTTTGTGCTAGCTACATGTACCTTATTTTGTACCTGTAAAATTTGTGTCGACAAAATTTTGTGGATAATCATAAAATGCGTCATCACTGAGGTCATGTGATGTAATAATCATTGAATATGGATTCTCATTGTTGTCTATTTTGTTTCTCTGGGTCTTTAGCTACAACAGCTGCTTGTGACTTCTCCTCTTCTTTCACTATCTTCCTCATTTTTGTCCGCACACTTGAAGAACTTGTACAGTGCCATTTTTATTAACAAATATAATTGAATGTGTGGGCGTTCTGTTCATAAAAGGTTAAAGTATTAATTATTTATGGTTAGATGGTACTGGCAAAAACATTGGAAATTAATATACCTTAAAAATTTTGTATTCCATAGATGTTTAAGCATGCATGTGTTATCAACCTGGGTAGGCTAGGTTTGTGGTTTGTGCATGCTTGTTGTTTATGTCTTAGTGAAAATTACAGAATTTTTTGGTTTTTTAGTCAGCAAGTATCATTCTAAATTTACAAGTGTTGACACTAGCATGCTACATGTACTTTCTATTGGTACCAACACTTGTGCTCAATCTAGCATGGAATTAGGTGAACATTTCCAACCTTTCTGGCTCAGAAGCTCATTATCATGTGTTGACTGTACCATCCCAGCCAATGGTGTCAGCTCTCTAGCATGTCCTATTCAGTGAAAATTACCGTCTGGAAGGAAATTTTGGAGGTAGTTAAATTTGGCGAATTTGGCATTTTGATAGCCATTCACCAAAATAAAAATTCGCCATTTTGAGCCATTATACGCATGCTTAATGGCACATGTCCACAAATTCGCCAAATTAAAATTCGCCAATCACCAAAATTTAGCAGTTCGCCAAAATTTAGTCCCTCAAAATTTCCTTCTGTACGGTATTAATCCTCACATACAGCTGAGTGTAATAAAGAAGTTGGAGGAGGAAAGCAATATGATGACATAAAAGTGTTGAAAGAGAAATTGTTCCATAAGTTTAAGCTGTATATCTAAGAATGTGATTATTGCTTGGGATTTATTCAATCTGGTAATGGTACTTGTACTAAAGAGCGTCAAGTTCCAGTTGCTACTAATGAAGATTTATGCAAGATGTATCAACTCCGTGAAGGAAAGAAAGCATCATTTTGTGGTTGAAGGTAACACATGCTATACATCTTTTTCTTCAAGTGACACCAGTTATTGTTGTTCCAAGATATAGAAGCAAGGAATTAATTATGGTGCTTGTGTAACCATAAAAAATATGGCGATGCACATGGTAAACTAGGCTCCTTTTCTTCTAAATCTAAAGTATCTCCTTCCTTACCTCCACTTGCTGGTAAGCATTCTTTATCTAATAAGGTTCCTCAGAAGCAGTTTAAGTCATCCAAAATGACCTCATCGAATGATACTCAACCTTCTTCTCCTGACCACGTGTCTCCCAAGTCCCTAGGCATCCTGTAAGGCCCTCAGTGATTCACCAAGCAGTCCTACTAAGTCTCAAGACCCCATCTGATGTGTCTGCCAGAACAACTCTGAGTCAGGTCTCATGCTGGCCTGTGAAGAGTGTGGTAACTGGCTTCAATCAAAGTGCATTGGCCTCTCTTGTTCAGTAGCTTCTACATTCCCATTTTTTGTCCTTTCTGTGCTTGAAACCTCCACCACAAAGTTGCCTCTCTTCAACACAACCTGTTCCAAGTTAACAATATTGTTTGTTGCCTCACCAAGTCAGTTGAACTCCTTTCACAGCAGTTCGTGTTTGTCAAAGATGAGCTTGCCTCCATTTGCCTGTCTCTTACAGATATTTCTATTAAGTTAAACTCTCTGGCTACCTCTTCCTCAACTGGTATCACTTCAGCCTCCCAGGATCCTCCCCCTCCTGATAGTTCTTTTTTATCATCTGGCCGCCTTCCAAGGGCATCTCCTCCCTCCAACTCTCCTCCCTCTCCTCTCTGCCCTCCAACACTTCCCCCCCTTCTCCCAACCCCTCAATCCTTCCTCCCCCTCACTTCCCTCGTCCCTTCCTCCCCCTCCTCTCCAACCAGCAACACTTCCTCCTCCCTCTCTCCCTTCGACCCTTGCTCCCCTTCACCCACCCAGGAAATCAGCCCTCCTTCCGACTCCCCACTGGCCTCCCAGGAAAATACTCCTTCCAGATCTACCACCCAGACGTCAGCCCTCTTTATACACTCCTCCCACTCTTCCTCCCCCTTTTCTTCCCTTTCACCCTCTCTCTTATCCTCCTCCTCTTCAAATTCCTCTTCCTCCCTACTCTCTCCCTCCCCACCTTCTCCCTCTCCATCTTCTCCCTCATCCTCCCCCTCTCCTACAACCAACCAATCATCACAGGCAGCTAGTTGTCCCATCCCGGTCTGTCGGTCTTCAACGTCGTCTCTTTCCTCGCTGACCATTATCTCCCTCAACACTCGTAGTATAGTTGCAAACTTCCACCTACTTATCTCTGCTGCTCTCCTTCACTCTCCTGATCTTATCTATGTTTCCGAAACTTGGCTTTGCCCTGAAGTTTTGTCCTCTGAACTATACATTCCCGGATATTCTCTCTTCCGCCTTGACCGCTCTTGTATGGTGGTAGTGATGCTATTTATGTTAAGTCCTGTCTCCAGCCTTCAGTCTTCCAGCTTCCCTCTCACTCCCTAGAACTGTTAACTGTTACTATTCGTGTCCACTCTCAATGCTTTCATGTGTCCTCTTTTTGTAGACCTCCCACCTCAGCTACTGCTATTAGTGATCTGATTAACACCTTCTCTTCTCTTGGGCCTGGTTTCACATCAAAGACCATTTTAGAAGGCGACTTTAATGGTAATGTTGGTAACTCTCAGGCTCCACTCTTTCACCAAGTGTTAGTTCCCTGACATCTATTTTCTCCCTCAGTCAAATTGTCTCACAGCCTACTCACTTTTCTCCTTCTGGGTCCCCCTCAATTATAGATC
>NW_003547685.1:0-1862 GCF_000090795.2 Amphimedon queenslandica | reverse complement strand
TTGTTCCGTTGTTTGCTAGTCTTAGTAAAATAATGTAACAACATGTACATGTACATTGTGTATAATAGTATTAACATTCATGTTGCAATGCAGTATTAGAATTGGTAAAAGAAGGAATCCAAAATTAATTCAATGTATTACATGTATTATAGTATTATTTTGTTATTACAGGAAGGAGATACTGCTCTTATTGTATCAGCAAGAGGAGGAGACTATGAGACTGTAAAAGTACTGCTGGATAATGGCGCTGATCCAAACATAGAAATGGACCCATACTATGTGAGTATATACACTATGTACATGAACCTCATACCGTATAGCAGAAAATTATTGTGGCCCAAGAATTTTGCGGATCCTTTCAAAAATCAATTTTGTGGCTTTAATTTTTGTGTTTTCTACTTTTTGGCCATCTTGAACCATATTGAATCAATTTTCGCAGATTTTATATTCAAAGGATTTTGAAAAAACGTGAAATCCACAAGAATTTTGGGCCACAAAATTTTTTTGCTATACGGTAGTATAATTTACATGTATACTGACAATGTGTACTGCATGTTTATTAATACATGTGCATATACATTGTATTAGCAGCAAGTATGATAAGGATAGATAAAATTTAAGGACAAATATTGTGTTAATTTGCAAATGACACCCACCAATGAACAATACAGCTTTTGTGACTCAGTTTAGCAGTCCTTACTTGATTAATTTAACTTTTTCATTTCTACACTTGTGCTTGTAGTTGTAGCCACTGACAAGTAGGCTTGTGTGTGCTATGTTTGTGTTTTATAATGTTCAGTTCATATCCATTAACATTTTGTTAACATGTTAAACTACACCCTTGTTATTAATAGCAAATTATTCATTTTTATCATTTAAATTATAATAGGTAGGTGGTACTACAGCACTGATGGCAGCAGTAAACAACAAACATCATCATGTGGTGGAACTTTTATTAACCAAAATAACTCATTTAAGCTTAATGTATAATGTAAGTATGATTACTGTATGTACAAAATACATACAATTAAATACATTTATATACACATGATGTAAGATTCACTGTCAGTTAATAAGAGCATTGTACATGGGGCTTGAAATATACGTGTAATTGAAGCCTAATATCCAATAAGCAACACTTGGCTCTATTTGTGGCTACTTTACAACATCAAAGTACATGTAATTACAATTGTTGCTAGTGTCTAGTGTATGAAGGGCTTAACTTGTACTGTATACGTGTACATGTAGCTGGTAATTTTAGAGGGAGCTATATGTGATAAATTGCTAATTTTTTGTAATTGACAATTTTTAATTATTATAAATTTTTGATACAAAATGGCTCATTTTGATTTTGGTAAATGCCTAATATTAAAATTTTCAATTTGCTAAATTTTTGTCCTTCTAAAATTACCCTTTATGATGCAGTATGCTATTCAAGTACATGTATATGTACATTTGTATAGTTTACTTTGTTATTACAGGAAGGAGACATTGCTCTTATTGTATCAGCAAGAGGAGGAGACTATGAGACTGTAAAAGTACTGCTGGATAATGGAGCTGATCCAAACATACACCTAAAACAGAAATATGTTAGTACATAATATCATTTACTTGTACATTAGAATTGCAGCAAGCATGATAAGGAATTTATTACATGGTTAATTCAATTACTGTCCTTCATGTCATGTTAATGTCCCCTATTATCATAATTCACTATAATACATTTTAATTACCATACATGTACATGTAGTTGGTTATTTTTATGGGTTGTGATTTGCTCCTAGTTAATTTGTGCATGGTTTTAATTTTTGTGGTTGACAGTTTTAAGGAAGTGGCACTTAAAGGATTTTGTAGGTGGTTGG
>NW_003547684.1:9544-15007 GCF_000090795.2 Amphimedon queenslandica | reverse complement strand
TGTGAGAATGACTCCGGATCAATGATGAACTTGAAGTAATGAATCTTATCAATCGCTTGCTCTTCAAACACTCTCTTCAGTGTGTATAATAAAATGGACACATCTCTTGTAGTTGTCTCTTCCTTTTCTCGAACCTCAGTCAATTCCTTTGGTCGCTCTGTCGTTACAGATTTTGATGCTCTTTTCGCTTGTCGTGGACTTTTCTGAACAACAGGCACTGGATCAAGAGCTCCGTGACTAATTAATTAATGATTAATAGGCGTGGCATGTTGCTATAGTGACTCACAGAACCTGTGTAGTAGGAGCAACTTTAAAAGATTTAATGAAAAGCTTTCCCAGCACAGTCCAGTCAGGAGGACTATCTAGCCCACCACCCATCAGAGACAACTACACAATAATAATCATTATTATTATTATTATTATTATTATTATTATTATTATTATTATTATTTTTCAACAAACAGGGCTAAACAAGTTAAAAACAAAGTTGAAAGAAATAAAGAAGGAAAATTAGATAATATAGTGTATGTAGCTAGTATAATAATAATAATAGTAATAATAATAACAATAATTTCAAAACTATAGCACTATAGAAAATGTAAATCAATTGAAAAATGAAATTCGGAATTAGCTAAAGCTCATAAGTAAATGTATATTAAAAAGTAATGGTTCATTACTGACCAGTTTTTCACAATAAACCTGTTCATTAAAATGAACCAGTTCCCCTCTTGAGCCTTGGCTCTGGCATCTAGCAATTTCTGACAGCAGTTTGAAGTGCTTAGAATCAATAGCTGCTTCACGTGGCAATGTAACTAATAATAACAATAAGTATAATCACACCTTCAATAAATGCAATCAAATACCTCTATCATATAACTTGTCACCTTCTTCTAGTTGCTTTAATAATACATCGGGATTACTCATCACCTCCCTAGTACCTGCAGGAGGGTTGGTCTAACTCATAATAGTATAAGCATTGATGCACTCTCACGTTGTGTCTCCAGAAGGTTCTCTCTCAGCTCCTGTCTTAAGTCTCTTCTAAAGGCAGTGTCCCACCTAATATCAGATCCCTCACCCTCAGAAGAACCAGATGCCATTCTGTTAAAGTGTGATACTCACAAATAGAGTCTGAGCTAGTCTAAACTTTTCTTGTAACTTGTTGCCCCTAGCCACGTGGTCACATGTGAGTGAGCGTGCATGGGCGCGGCCAGATCAGCAGTGGGTGTGTCCTTTAAATGATGGCTGCTCTTATTCAATAGTACAAAGGTGCTCGCAGTATTTGACTCCTTTCCTTTATTCTCTTTTCTTGTGTAGAACTGCCATCAACCTACCAGATGGATAGTGGCTGGGCCTAAAAGTAACAACAAATTCAGTGACTGGGAAGCACTAATAATGAAATAACATTGTGGTATGGTTTATTTTTGTTTGTTTAAGGAGAACTAAGAATAATTATATAATGTATACAGAGTACTAATGATCCAGCTATTAATTCTGAACGTGTTTGTGCGTGTGTGTGGGGCGGGGGGGGGAGAAACTATGACAAAACAAGCAATCCGTTAATTAATTATAACATATTAATGTGATTTTGAAATAGTTCTTTCGTATAACTAGTTTTTGAATGTATCTACATGCATAGATTTGTATGGGTAATTACTCATATTATCTTATTTACACTTGTAGAATAAACCACTTCAATCAAGGCAGCTAAAGAATGCCCCCAGTTTCATAAAGTCATTCATAACAAGACTTAAACTCAAATGGAAGTACACTGAAGTGTATTTTAATGTGCCTGTCTATTTTACAATATTTGTTTTCTATTTGTACATTTAATCACAAATGTGTGGTTACACATGTATGCGCTTACATTAATACATTGCTCAACAAGTAGGTACACAGTGTTAGCTCCAATGCCATCAGATTCACGTTATAGTGTAGATAACCATTGGTATTGATGACAGGAATGAGTACATGTCGTTTGGAGTCCCTCGAGTCAAACCTGAGGTGACAGTCTCAAGCAATGGCTCTAAGCTCTATGTACTACTGAGTGTATAATCCAATGAAACAAAGCACAAGGTAGGAAATCAACCTGTTAGATGCCTGAATACTACTCTAAACATTAATTAACTACTACTAACCAATGCTACACAACCTCCTTGTACTAACATTAAATTCTAAATATTATAAAATAGATATTTCTCAATAGCACTGTTCACATTAATACACTGCTCAAATGTGTACACAGGTTTAGCTCAAATGCTATCAGATTCACATTATTGTGTAGATAACCATTGGTATTTATAACAGGAATGAGTACATGTAGTTTGGAGTCCCTCCAGTCAAACCTGAGGTGACAGTCTCATGCAATGCCTCAAAGCTCTTTGTACTGCTTAGTGTCTATTGCAATAAAACAATGTACAACTGGATTAGTCAAGGACAAGACTCTCATTCCTAAAGAGTACTTTTAATTAGTCTGCAGTTTGAGCACTTAGAATGTTTTCATTATGGTACAGACTAGGAGTACAGAATCATCTTCAATGTTTGGACTACAGCACACAATCATAATGAATCAAGTCTGAATTTTGGGGGTGCCTTAGCAATGATTTAGCACTCTAAACTAAACCTCAGTGATGATATTGTACTCCAAACTGCACCTCAACGATATTTTGTTCTCAGTCCTTTTTCAGCATCTAGGACCAGACTAATAGCCAAAGTCGCATTAAGGCTCAGATTATATTATCCTGCATCTTAACAAATGGTGTGATTGCATCAAGTCTCAGAAATGTTGTTTAAGGCTCAGACTATATTTGTCTGAGTCTTAAAGATTGCCACAGTTGCATTGAGGCTCAAATTATTATAATAACAATAAATTTTAAATTGATGATGGTCAATAGGACTGTTCACATTAATACACTGCTCAAGTATGTACACAGGGTTAGCTTCAATGCTATGACATTCACATTATAGTGTAGATAGCCAATGGTATTGATGACAGGAATGAGTACATGTTGTTTGGAGTCCCTCCAGTAAAACCGGAGGTGACAGTCTCAAGCAATGGCTCAAAGCTCTATGTCCTACTGAGTGTATAATCCAATGTAACAATGCACAAGGTAGGAAATCCACTTGTTAGATGTCTGAATACTAGTCTAATCATCGAATAACTACTACTTTAACAATACCAGACCATCTCCTGGTACATACATTAAATTTTAAAAATTATAAAATAGATATTTGTCAAGAGCATTGTTCACATTAATACACTGCTCAAATATGTACACAGGGTTAGCTCCAATGCTATCAGATTCACGTTATAGTGTAGATAACCGTTGGTATTGATGACAGGAATGAGTACATGTAGTTTAGAGTCCCTCCAGTCAAACCTGAGGTGACAGTCTCAAGCAATGGCTCAAAGCTCTATGTACTACTGAGTGTATAATCCAATGAAACAAAGCACAAGGTAGGAAATCAACCTGTTAGATGCCTGAATGCTACTCTAAACATTAATTAACTACTACTAACCAATGCTACACAATCTCCTTGTACTAACATTAAATTCTAAATATTATAAAATAGATATTTCTCATTAGCACTGTTCACATTAATACACTGCTCAATTATGCACACAAGGTCAGCTCAAATGCTATCAGATTCACATTATTGTATAGATAATCATTGGTATTGATGACAGGAATGAGTACATGTACTTTGGAGTCCCTCCAGTCAAGCCTGAGATGACAGTCTCAAGCAATGGCTCTAAGCTCTATGTACTACTGAGTGTATATTCCAATGAAACAAAGCACAAGGTAGGAAATCAACCTGTTAGATGCCTGAATACTACTCTAAACATTAATTAACTACTACTAACCAATGCTACACAATCTCCTTGTACTAACATTAAATTCTAAATATTATAAAATAGATATTTCTCATTAGCACTGTTCACATTAATGCACTGCTCAAATATGTACACAGGGTTAGCTCCAATGCTATCAGATTCACATTATAGCGTAGATAACCGTTGGTAGTGATATCAGGAATGAGTACATGTAGTTTAGAGTCCCTCCAGTCAAACCTGAGGTGACAGTCTCAAGCAATGGCTCAAAGCTCTATGTACTACTGAGTGTATAATCCAATGAAACAAAGCACAAGGTAGGAAATCAACTTGTTAGATGCCTGAATACTACTCTAAACATTAAATAACTGCTACTAAACAATACTAGACCATCTGGTTGTACCATAAAATGTAGAACACAGTAAATAAACTTCTTTTTTAAATCCAGAGCATAAATTCTCCTTTCTTAGAGTACAAGAGCCAGAAGTTAGAAAAAAAAAACAAAAATAAACCACTGTTGATTTCATCAGTTCTGAACTCTACCATAAGAAAGCAATCAAACTCTAGTCTCACGTAGCAAAAGCACACTTCTGCAGAAAAATTTTTTGATAAAAAAGAAAGGCCTAATGGCTAGACGACATATGCAGACTGCTTTCAAACCATTAGTTATATGTACATATTGTACATGTTACAATTATTATTTTACCTTGTGTGTCTTGAGCATGACTAGAAATTGACAGAGAAGCCAGAACTACACCTTTGAGGTTCTCTTTGAAAGGACGTGGCTAATGAAGTTTTGAGCCACACCTCCTCTTTCTAGTACAGCTACAGTAGAGGACACGATAGCTATATAAAGCCGTGCTTAAGTGTTTGCCATTCAAAGGTGACTCTTCATGGATTATATAGACCTTTAGTAATAAATGAATTGACTTGACTAAAAAAATTGAATAAAAAGAAAATGAAGTTAATCATGAAGTCAGTTACAGTAGACAATCAGTGTCAGTTCATGCAGTTAATGTATGAAAGAAAGAGGTATTCACTGTCTCTTCTTGATCATTGATTCAGTTATGTCATACTTGTCAATCAAGTCCTGCAGTAAATTAACAATAAAAATTAATAATGAATAAATAAAATCACCTTCCACATCTTCATGTTGATTGAGATGATTCCTTGATTGGTGCCTCCTGTAGCCTCACCCCCTCCAATGTTTACTAAACAACAACAAAATAATAATGATAATAATAAACATAAACAATGTCTTACAGTGAATGTAGGGTTCCCCGTTTTCTATAATTAGACCAGCCCGACCCTCCTACAAAAAGAGATTCAGTACATTTCAGTATATCACAGTATGTTTCTCAGTATATGTCATACCTTAATGAGAAATGCAAAATGGAATATATTCTCCACAGTGTGTGAGAATGACTCCGGATCAATGATGAACTTGAAGTAATGAATCTTATCAATCGCTTGCTCTTCAAACACTCTCTTCAGTGTGTATAATAAAATGGACACATCTCTTGTAGTTGTCTCTTCCTTTTCTCGAACCTCAGTCAATTCCTTTGGTCGCTCTGTCGTTACAGATTTTGATGCTCTTTTCGCTTGTCGTGGACTTTTCTGAACAACAGGCACTG
>NW_003547684.1:0-6359 GCF_000090795.2 Amphimedon queenslandica | reverse complement strand
ATCTGGTTGTCCCTATATTAAATTTTAAATATTATACAATAGATATTTGTCAATAGGACTGTTCACATTAATACACTGCTCAAATATGTACACAAGGTTAGCTCCAATGCTCTCAGATTCACGTTAGAGTGTAGATAACCATTGGTATTGATGACAGGAATGAGTACATGTACTTTGGAGTCCCTCCATTCAAACCTGAGGTGACAGTCTCAAGCAATGGCTCAAAGCTCTATGTACTACTGAGTGTATATTCCAATGAAACAATGTACAAGGTAGGAAATCAACCTCATAGATGTCTGAATACTACTCTAAACATTAAATAAGTACTACTAACCAATGCTACACAATCTCCTTGTACTAACATTAAATTCTAAAAATTATAAAATACATATTTCTCATTAGCACTGTCACTTTAATACATTGCTCTAAGTATGTACACAGGCTGCTCTCAGATTCACATTACTGTGTAGATAACCATTGGTATTGATGACAGGAATGAGTACATGTACTTTGGAGTCCATCCAGTCAAACCTGAGGTGACAGTCTCAAGCAATGGCTCAAAGCTCTATGTACTACTGAGTGTATAATCCAATGAAACAATCTACAAGGTAGGAAATCAACCTGTTAGTTGTCTGAATACTTCTCTAAACATTAAATAACTACTACTAAACAATGCTACACCATCTCCTGGTACCAACATTAAATTTTACTTAATAATCTCCAATGCTCAAGTACTAATAAGTTTTGAGCCACACCTCTCAATTCTAATAGCCTTATTTGGAGGACAAGAGAGCTACATACAGCAGTGTTACGGCTACTTGTCATTCACAGGTGACTCTTCTTGAATCTCTGAGACTTTACCCTTGTGTGGATAAGTTTCCAGGGATCAGGCCTCTCTTTTCCCGGAATAAATCGGTCAATGCTTCACACCGAGCGTGTCTTGTTACTGATTAAATAGCCAAAGGGCTGCTACATTGTTTTCCTGTGATTCCTTAGGTGCTACACTCTCTTAGTGATGACAGCATTGTGTAAGGAAGGAGTACACGTAGTTTGGAGTCCCTCAAATCTATACTGAAGTGAAAGTCATAAGCAATGGCTCAAAGCTCTTTGTACTACTGAGTGTATAATCCAATGAAACAATGTACAAGGTAGGAAATCAACTTGTTAGATGTCTGAATACTACTCTAAACATTAAATAACTAATACTAAACAATACTAGACCATCTGGTTGTACCTATATTAAAATTTAAAAATCATAGAATAGATATTTGTCAATTGCACTGTTCCCATTAATACACTGCTCAAGTATGTACACAGGGTTAGCTCCAATGCTATCAGATTCACATTATAGTATAGATAATCATTGGTATTGATGACAGGAAAGAGTACATGTAGTTTTGAGTCCCTCCAGTCAAACCTGAGGTGACAGTCTCAAGCAATGGCTCAAAGCACTATGTACTACTGAGTGTATAATCCAATGAAACAATGTACAAGGTAGGAAATCAACCTGTTAGATGTCTGAATACTACTCTAAACATTAAATAACTACTACTAAACAATGCTACACCATCTCCTGGTACCAACATTAAATTTTACTTAATAATCTCCAATGCTCAAGTACTAATAAGTTTTGAGCCACACCTCTCAATTCTAATAGCCTTATTTGGAGGACAAGAGAGCTACATACAGCAGTGTTTCGGCTACTTGTCATTCACAGGTGACTCTTCTTGAATCTCAGAGACTTTACACTTGTGTGGATATGTTTCCAGGGATCAGGCCTCTCTTTTCCCGAAATAAATCGGTCAATGCTTCACACCGAGCGTGTCTTGTTACTGATTAAATAGCCAAAGTGCTGCTACATTGTTTTCCTGGGATTCCTTAGGTCCTACACTCTCTTAGTGATGACAGCATTGTGTAAGGAAGGAGTACACGTAGTTTGGAGTCCCTCAAATCTATACTGAAGTGAAAGTCTTAAGCAATGGCTCAAAGCTCTATGTACTACTGAGTGTATAATCCAATGAAACAATGTACAAGGTAGGAAATCAACTAGTTAGATGTCTGAATACTACTCTAAACATTAAATAACTAATACTAAACAACACTGGACAATCTGGTTGTACCTCTATTAAAATTAAAAAATCATAGAATAGATATTTGTCAATTGCACTGTTCCCATTAATACACTGCTCAAGTATGTACACAGGGTTAGCTCCAATGCTATCAGATTCACATTATAGTATAGATAATCATTGGTATTGATGACAGGAATGAGTACATGTAGTTTGGAGTCCCTCCAGTCAAGTTTGAGGTGACAGTCTCAAGCAATGGCTCAAAGCTCTATGTACTACTGAGTGTATAATCCAATGAAACAATGTACAAGGTAGGAAATCAACTTGTTAGATGTCTGAATACTACTCTAAACATTAAATAACTAATACTAAACAACACTGGACCATCTGGTTGTACCTATATTAAAATTTAAAAATCATAGAATAGATATTTGTCAATTGCACTGTTCCCATTAATACACTGCTCAAGTATGTACACAGGGTTAGCTCCAATGCTATCAGATTCACATTATAGTATAGATAATCATTGGTATTGATGACAGGAATGAGTACATGTAGTTTGGAGTCCCTCCAGTCAAGTTTAAGGTGACAGTCTCAAGCAATGGCTCAAAGCTCTATGTACCACTGAGTGTATAATCCAATGAAACAATGTACAAGGTAGGAAATCAACCTGTTAGATGTCTGAATACTACTCTAAACATTAAATAACTACTACTAAACAATGCTACACCATCTCCTGGTACCAACATTAAATTTTACTTAATAATCTCCAATGCTCAAGTACTAATAAGTTTTGAGCCACACCTCCCAATTCTAATAGCCTTATTTGGAGGACAAGGGAGCTACATACAGCATTGTTTCGGCTACTTGTCATTCACAGGTGACTCTTCTTGGAGCTCTGAGACTTTACCCTTGTGTGGATAAGTTTCCAGGGATCAGGCCTCTCTTTTCCCGGGATAAATCGGTCAATGCTTCACACCGAGCGTGTCTTGTTACTGATTAAATTAAATTAAAATTAAATTAAAATTAAATTAAATAGCCAAAGTGCTGCTACATTGTTTTCCTGTGATTCCTTAGGTCCTACACTCTCTTAGTGATGACAGCATTGTGTAAGGAAGGAGTACACGTAGTTTGGAGTCCCTCAAATCTATACTGAAGTGAAAGTCTTAAGCAATGGCTCAAAGCTCTATGTACTACTGAGTGTATAATCCAATGAAACAATCTACAAGGTAGGAAATCAACCTGTTAGTTGTCTGAATACTTCTCTAAACATTAAATAACTACTACTAAACAATGCTACACCATCTCCTGGTACCAACATTAAATTTTACTTAATAATCTCCAATGCTCAAGTACTAATAAGTTTTGAGCCACACCTCTCAATTCTAATAGCCTTATTTGGAGGACAAGAGAGCTACATACAGCAGTGTTTCGGCTACTTGTCATTCACAGGTGACTCTTCTTGAATCTCTGAGACTTTACCCTTGTGTGCATAAGTTTCCAGGGATCAGGCCTCTCTTTTCCCGGGATAAATCGGTCAATGCTTCACACCGAGCGTGTCTTGTTACTGATTAAATAGCCAAAGGGCTGCTACATTGTTTTCCTGTGATTCCTTAGGTCCTACACTCTCTTAGTGATGACAGCATTGTGTAAGGAAGGAGTACACGTAGTTTGGAGTCCCTCAAATCTATACTGAAGTGAAAGTCTTAAGCAATGGCTCAAAGCTCTATGTACTACTGAGTGTATAATCCAATGAAACAATGTTCAAGGTAGGAAATCAACTTGTTAGATGTCTGAATACTACTCTAAAGATTAAATAACTAATACTAAACAATACTAGACCATCTGGTTGTCCCTATATTAAATTTTAAAAATTATAAAAAAGAAATTTTTCAATAGCACTGTTCACATTAATACACTGCTCAAATGTGTACACAGGTTTAGCTCAAATGCTATCAGATTCACATTATAGTGTATATAACCATTGTTATTGATGACAGGAATGAGTACATGTAGTTTGGAGTCCCTCAAGTCAAACCTTATGTGACAGTCTTAAGCAATGGCTCAAAGCTCAATGTACTACTGAGTGTATAATCCAATGTAACAATGCACAATGTAGGAAATCCACTAGTTTGATGTCTGAATACTACTCTAAACATTAAATAACTAATACTAAACAATACTAGACCATCTGGTTGTCCCTATATTAAATTTTAAATATTATACAATAGATGTTTGTCAATAGCACTGTTCACATTAATACACTGCTCAAATATGTACACAGGGTTAGCTCCAATGTTATCAGATTCACATTATAGTGTAGATAACCATTGTTATTGATGACAGGAATGAGTACATGTACTTTGGAGTCCCTCCAGTCAAACCTGAGGTGACAGTCTCAAGCAATGGCTCTAAGCTCTATGTACTACAGAGTGTATATTCCAATGAAACAATCTACAAGGTAGGAAATCAACCTGTTAGATGTCTGAATACTACTCTAAACATTAAATAACTACTACTAAACAATGCTACACCATCTCCTGGTACCAACATTAAATTTTACTTAATAATCTCCAATGCTCAAGTACTAATAAGTTTTGAGCCACACCTCTCAATTCTAATAGCCTTATTTGGAGGACAAGAGAGCTACATACAGCAGTGTTTCGGCTACTTGTCATTCACAGGTGACTCTTCTTGAATCTCTGAGACTTTACCCTTGTGTGCATAAGTTTCCAGGGATCAGGCCTCTCTTTTCCCGGGATAAATCGGTCAATGCTTCACACCGAGCGTGTCTTGTTACTGATTAAATTAAATTAAAATTAAATTAAAATTAAATTAAATAGCCAAAGGTCTGCTACATTGTTTTCCTGTGATTCCTTAGGTCCTACACTCTCTTAGTGACGACAGCATTGTGTAAGGAAGGAGTACACGTAGTTTGGAGTCCCTCAAATCTATACTGAAGTGAAAGTCTTAAGCAATGGCTCAAAGCTCTATGTACTACTGAGTGTATAATCCAATGAAACAATGTTCAAGGTAGGAAATCAACTTGTTAGATGTCTGAATACTACTCTAAAGATTAAATAACTAATACTAAACAATACTAGACCATCTGGTTGTCCCTATATTAAATTTTAAAAATTATAAAAAAGAAATTTTTCAATAGCACTGTTCACATTAATACACTGCTCAAATGTGTACACAGGTTTAGCTCAAATGCTATCAGATTCACATTATAGTGTATATAACCATTGTTATTGATGACAGGAATGAGTACATGTAGTTTGGAGTCCCTCAAGTCAAACCTGAGGTGACAGTCTTAAGCAATGGCTCAAAGCTCAATGTACTACTGAGTGTATAATCCAATGTAACAATGCACAATGTAGGAAATCCACTAGTTTGATGTCTGAATACTACTCTAAACATTAAATAACTAATACTAAACAATACTAGACCATCTGGTTGTCCCTATATTAAATTTTAAATACTATAAAATAGATATTTGTCAATAGCACTGTTCACATTAATACACTGCTCAAATATGTACACAGGGTAAGCTCAAATGCTATCAGATTCACATTAGAGTGTAGATAACCATTGTTATTGATGACAGGAATGAGTACATGTACTTTGGAGTCCCTCCAGTCAAACCTGAGGTGACAGTCTCAAGCAATGGCTCAAAGCTCATTGTACTACTGAGTGTATATTCCAATGAAACAATGTACATGGTAGGAAATCAACCTGTTAGATGTCTGAATACTACTCTAAACATTAAATAACTACTACTAACCAATGCTACACAATCTCCTTGTACTAACATAAATTCTAAAAATTATAAAATAGATATTTCTCATTAGCACTGTCACATTAATACATTGCTCTAAGTATGTACACAGGCTGCTATCAGATTCACATTATAGTATAGATAATCATTGGTATTGATGACAGGAATGAGTACATGTAGTTTGGAGTCCCTCCAGTCAAGTTTGAGGTGACAGTCTCAAGCAATGGCTCAAAGCTCTATGTACTACTGAGTGTATAATCCAATGAATCAATGTACAAGGTAGGAAATCAACTTGTTAGATGTCTGAATACTACTCTAAACATTAAATAACTAATACTAAACAATACTGGACCATCTGGTTGTACCTATATCAAAATTTAAAAATCATAGAATAGATATTTGTCAATAGCACTGTTCACATTAATGCACTGCTCANATATGTACACAGGGTTAGCTCCAATGCTATCAGATTCACATTATAGTATAGATAATCATTGGTATTGATGACA
>NW_003547683.1:11383-15016 GCF_000090795.2 Amphimedon queenslandica | reverse complement strand
TAACCATGATAACTACAATAACTGGTTATTTATATTTTTTAAGCACATTAAAGCCCCCTATATATTGCCAGGTCTAAATTTTCGATAACGATCGATAATGGACTTTTTAACGAAATATCGATTATTAACGATACGATAACCACACCTACATTTAGGGGTGTGTCAAGGGTGTGGCTAATGATTTTGGCACTGTACTGGACATGAGAGAAGATTATTTCCATGCTCTTGAGCCTTGTTTCTCTTCTTATTGGGGTAGGCTGAGCTAACAACTGGTCAGTTGCCTCTTTCTTGCAGTTCAACAGTGCAATTACTTATTAAAATTAGTTATTTAACCTTAATAAATGGGCGTGGTCAATAGATCGATAAAAATTGCATAAAATTTTCGATAATGATTCAAATCGATTCCGTAAAATATCGTTTATACAAAAAGTATCGATAAAGAATCGATATATCGCCCATCACTACTCTTAAGAGGCTGAAAGAGAATGCACTAGCAGCTGACATTGAAGAGAGACTGAGGAAAGGAAAAGTATTTGAAATTAAAAGTGAGACATTAAAGGGAGGGAGGATTATTGGAGCAACTTAAATACAATTTTAACTCTAGGTGACATTTATAATGTAATTAATTAATTTTTAATTAAATTTTAAATTTTAATTAAATTTTGTGATTTTTGCGTTTTGGAAAAATTCGTGAAATAAAAATCCACAAAATAGTGTGCTGATTGTGGTGTGGTAATTACATTAAAATCACAAAATTTTTATTCGTGAATACAAAAATGCAGCCAAATCGCAAAATTTTATACCCACGAAATATATGGCATATACGGTATTAGGAAATGTAATAAAAATTGAAAATTCTCACATTTTCAATATTGACAAAATTTGGCCTAATTTTGAGTAACTTTAAAAATTCATAAAAATCCAATTTTGATTGGAATCAGCTCAAACTTTCTACACAACATAAGAACATGTATGTGTATCAGAAAAAATTATAAAAATGGAGAATTCTCTCCTTTTCAATTTTGGCGAAATTTGGGCGTGACCCTATACTATAGTACAGGGACTTTGGCCCAATTTTTGAGTAAATTTAAAAATTTGTAAAAAATTCAATTTTGATCGGAATCAGCTTAAACTTTTTATGCAACATGAGAACATGTATATGTATCAGAAAAAATAATAAAAATGGAGAATTCTCTCCTTTTCAATTTTGGTGAAATTTGGGCGTGACCCTGTACTATTAGTAACGCCATAGATATTAGAGTAAATGAAAGGGATAGGAAACTTCCGTTGCATGGGCGGATTATTTCATTAAGATTATTAGGTTGCCTAGCAACATAGGCAAGTTACCCTTCCCGGGCCTTTTCCTTCACTGTTCGGCGTCCTATTTCAACTCATAACTCTAAAGTGACTTGTGTTCGTCCTCTGCAATGATAATTAAAGGCATTATAGACACCTCCCTTACAGTCTGTCTAATTTTTGAAGTAAAATAATATTGATAACTATGGGTAAAGTTTGATTTAGTGACCTGATACCTTCAATATTGTGGTTTTGTACCCTTTTTTAGAATACAAAAGAAGTAATACCAGAATTAACTATTACCAATTATTCTATACATTATTATGGAGGGCACGCAACATAAATGACTCCAATGACAGATTTGGTGACTGATTTATAATCAATTCAAAGTTTTTGCAAAGACCTTCGTTTTGTACCTTTTTCTTTACAGTTCAATGATTGGCACATTTAAATGTGATATGAAAGCAAAGCTTGATGTACACTTGAGGGCACGCACATACTTTAATGTATGTGACATAAACACAATTTGAGAAAAACCATTATGAAGTTGTACTATTCCATAATTTTTGATAATTTTCTTAATAAATCCTATTGTAAAATTGAAAAAATTCCTATAAATAGAGAAATTATCATCGTATGGGTAACTAGCATTTCCTGCCGCGAACGGAAGTTTCCTATCCCTTTCATTTACTCTAATATCTATGGTAACGCGGTAGCGTTACTAAGTAGGATTCACCCCCAAACAAAATGGCTGCCACGACTTTTGCAGCCTTGCTATACCGGGAAAATGAGCTCCTATGTTTACCAGACTTTATAGAGGACCTTATCTTGACCAGAGGACTCCAATGGTACCACTAGCGTGGCTCTAGACCTTGTATAAGAGAAAATACAAAAATCGGCGAACCGGCCGTTTTGTTCAGCCACCTTTTTTCATCTTCATCAAGAAAGTTAGTCCTGTCAATCCACTTGTCGGTGTGTATCTCAGTATCAGTTGGTGCTAAAAGGATAATTCTTACACCAATCTACTCCAACAGTCTATGCGCAGGTCCATGTCCCATCAGATCATTTTTCAAGTAGGAAAAAGTGATACTGTGACTGCTGGATCGAGCCATCTTAGCTACATGCCGCCATTTTGTTAATTAAAGAAGCTAGCTTGCCATGTGCTCCAAAATTTGGGTGTGGTCGCGCATGCTCAGATCTGCAGCTCTGGAAGAAGCAAGTTATTTTTTTACCAAGCTATGCTTGGAATCAACTTACTGCAATACTTTAGTGGAGGTTTCTAGCTAAAAGAAGGTATTGATTTTACATGTTACTGTTTTATCAACTGTGTTATTTTATTTTATTTAAAAAAACAAACAATTAATTAATGTTATGACTTATGATATGCAATGATAATTATGAACTTGACAACAGCCTGGAAGAACAGCAATAGCAGGGAAGATGGACACTCTTAGCTCACAGATTCTTGAACAAGGACTTGTGTCAAGACTAGTATTAGTTTCACTTGTCATCAGTATAGTTGATATTCCTTCAGCATGTCTATTCAATGCTGTCTCTCATAAATGTTATAACAATGATAATGATAATAATAATAAAGAAAATTATTGTTTGTGTAAAATCAACAAGTATCACAATTGCAACTAAAGAAATACTATAAATATTATAAAAAAATCAACACAAACAAGAACATAAAAAATTAAAAAAAAACAAGGTGAAGTAGGATTCCGAATGATCAACGAAAATACGAAATGAAAATCCTACTCGTGACGCAAATTCTACTCTACATTGCAAGGTGATCCGTAATTCTTACATAATAACATTAAAAGTACAATGTAGAGTAGAATTTGCGTCACGTAGTACAGGGACTTTGGCCCAATTTTTGAGTAAATTTTAAAATTTGTAAAAAATCCAGTTTTGATCGGAATCAGCTCAAACTTTCTACACAACATAAGTACATGTATATGCATCAGAAAATGTAATAAAAATGAAGAATTTTCTCCTTTTCATTTTTGGCGAAATTTGGCCCGTGACCCGACTTTTACCCAATTTTGGAGCAACTTTGTAAAAAATCCAATTTTGATCGGAATCAGCTCAAACTTTCTACACAACATAAGTACATGTATATACATCAGAAAAAACTATAAAAATGAAGAATTTATTCCTAGTCATTTCTGACGAAATACCCTGTACTATAGTACAGTACCAAAACATGAGACACTATAATTATTAATGTCTTCTAATATTACAGGTCCTCCTGCTGTTGCTCCTCCCCCTCCATCAGTTGATATTAATAAATTAAGACGAATAATAATTGAAGTGATACGAACCAACTACGCT
>NW_003547683.1:0-10898 GCF_000090795.2 Amphimedon queenslandica | reverse complement strand
TATAGTATCAGTTAGTGAATCAGCATATATTATATGATAATGATTTATTACTTTGTCTCATTAGGTGTGATATTATTATTAAAGTGCTTGTACTAATAAACATTGTACATGTACTGGGTGCATTCCACATACACTGATATTCAATGATTGATGTATTTCAAGTCACTGCTAGTGGTGTGTTCCAGTAACTGTTTCATGAGGTGTTATATACCACACATATTATACACTGCTGGACTAAATATACTCATATACTGTATTTCAATTTACAGGAAAGACTTGTTATATCATTGTCAACCTACGATATCTTACCATGTAACTAATCTACTGTTGTGCATAGCTACATGTAGCCCAGTACATAATTGTGATCACTATCAATATAATAATAGGTTGTATATATTTAAATAGGTGCCTGTTGTACTACTGATTGGTTCTATTATTCATTTTTATTGTATTTATTATAGATAATACATTTTAATCATTTTAATGCACAAAATAAAGTTTCTGTGAAATCACTAAATTTAGTCATAACTATGAATGTAATTCAATGATAGTTCATTCACATACTCCCACTCCTCTTGTGATGTTTACCATTAGTGTCTGGATAAAAGAACTACCAGTAGATCTACTTAAGTGTATTTGTTGTAATGTCACATACTAATAGCTAACTAGAGCTAATTAAATACATACATAAATAGTGAGGACAGTCAACAATAAAGAAACATTACAGTGATAACTGGTGGGATCTTGTGCAGGGCACGAGGCTAGATCTTACTCTAAGGTCACTATACTCATGATACCAGGCATGGGATGATTCTATTTTTGGTTACTTTGATGTTGCAAGCAACATGTTGCCTAAACAGCCAGACGATCAAATTATAACTAATAATTTTCAACAACATGGCATCGTATTGCTTGCATGGTGTATGTGGGCTAGAGCAATGTGTGTATTATGCTTCTGTTCTGGGAAAGTTTTGTTAAACTTATGAAATGCTATAGTAACAATGATAACTAAAATAATAATAGTAGAGATGCACAAATAATTATGTACTACTCCACTTCCAGACACTCTCATGAAATAACAGTCAGTTTAGTAACATGTTATTGATCTTTGTCATCAATGGCAATAAAAGTTAAGAGTACACAAAGCTCACCTTATTATCTATGGGAAAACAAGGAGTCGGGTGAATGCAGAATATATTGAGAACAAAATGATGCCTCAAATACTACTGAGGCACAGTATAGACGTACAAATTGAGTAGAAATAATAAAGTAAAATATAAATAGACCATATTAAGCCTACAGTGGACTTCAATGAAAGATATTATATCCTTATAATACATAGTAGTTTAATGTACATAAAGTAAAGTACATATGCACTTATGGTATGAACTATATGGTGAATCAGAATACTCTCTATCACCCTTCCTCCTGCCCTCTGCTCTCATTCACTCTCTCTCTCTCATACAAAATGTACTGATAACTTAAATATTATAAACAAAGAATGAATTAGCGCTACTGGCAGTATATTAGATTATGTACATGTTAGAAGTAAGAGGACTACTTAACTAGAAAGCAATACAGGAGGAATGCAAGTTATAGGAAGGATAATATATAGAGAAATTCTCATACACTTGCTATACAAACCCTTCCTATTTTACTATAAGAATTAATGTACTGGAATAGTAGTACGATACAGTGCTTCACTGACTACAATGCATGACATTTTAAAAGTACGTCATCTCTTATTTATGTATCATTAGAGAAATTATCAAAAGTACCAACAGTAGATTATGATAGTGCATAATACATACTGTTGCTTCTGTTTATATCTGAAAATTGTACAATGCAGTACTGTAACATGTACCAGTAAATACAATATAGCGGGGAAATTTTGGAGGGAATTAAAATTGGCAAATTGACGTTTTGATAGCCATTCGCCAAAAAAACTGCCATTTTGAGCCATTATACACATGCTCAATGGCACATGGCCACTAATTCACCAAAATAAAAACCGCCAATCACCAGATTTAGCTCCCTCCAAAATTTCCCTCTATACAGTATGCTTCAATGCATAAAAATGATTACATTAGATAAGAAGAGAGGAAATACTTTTAGTGTAAAACCACAACCCACCCTCCAGTGATACACTAGACACAATAAAGTGTAGACCTACTTCCTGTACATTGGAGTATAAATTTATGCAAGTGTAGAGCAGATTTCAGAACTCAGAAGTGTCAGACTGTGGCCCCCAGACATACAAGATGATTGACATCTGTCAATGGAGAGCAAGTATTGGACTGTGGAACTACTGTCAAGCTGCCTCCAGTAGACCAGCTAATGGCCGCCACTCTCACTCATTCAAAGCTGCAGTAGACAGCAAGTCAGGCAGTACTACATCAGGAGAGAAGACATCTAAACTGCCAGCAGCTCTGTTTCTTATTGCTTTACTCCTCCTCCTCTTTCACTCTCTCTCTTTATTAAGACACATCTTGATGATTCCTCCAACAGGTAAACAACAATTGCAACTTTGTACTTGTATATTTACTGGTATTTTATTATTAGGTAACTGCTACCAAGTACAATATACTACTGGTGTTACTGTTACTGATACAAATTACCTCCAGTCAGTAGTCTTACCTGGAGGCAGGAGTTCTAACCTGATTTACAATGATCTCTATTTGATTGTTTGTCTACGTATGCTCCTCCTCTTATCAGGAGATGTTGAAGTCAATCCTGGTCCTATGATTGATGATCGACCTGATATTTCATTATTAATTCAATGGCTTGAACCACTTGTTGACTGGCAGTCATTTGGCTACTGCTTACCAGGAATAACACAACATGATGTATCAATAATTGAAGCTGAGAGCACCAGTGTGAATGACCAAAAGAGGAAATTGTATTCAAAATGGCTCTCTGTTTCTCCTGAAGCAACTTGGAATGATGTCATTACTGCATTGACAATTAGAAGAGAAAACACTCTTGCACAAAATATCAAAGAAATGATTGAAGGACATCCTTCAGTACCTAATGTTAGTAATAGAGCTGCTGTGGGTAATACACAAGGTCCTACAACAGGTACACTTGGTGAAGGTAGTAATTGCTTGTTATACATTATCTATTATAATAGGCAGAGAGCTTAATATGGCAACAGTAATGATGATATTTCATTCTTCTGCTCACCATTACATGCTAATAGGGAATGGATTAGGTGTAAAGGTGGCTGATTTGATAGGAATGCAAGACAATCTAAATACCAAACTTCATTTGGTATTCAAGAGGTGGTTTGATGCTGATAAAGATGTCAGTTGGGATACATTAATACAACTGTGTGATGATTATCCTGATATACTGGGCATTGCAAAATCTGAACTACTAAAATATATAGGTAAGTTATAGGATCTGAGATAATTATAAATAATGTACTATAAAATAGGATTGATTCAAGATACATCAGTCAGTGATGATCCCTCACTAGCATCTCATTCAGCAAGTAGCTTCAGTACCAGTCCAGGTAACAGTTGAATTATTGTCAAGTTTACTGTCTGCTGTCTTTCTCTCACAAGATTCTTTTGTTAAAAGAGAACTAACTTTAAGTAAATAAGTCTAAGTTATGTTATATACAGCTGGCATTAAAACTCTTTGTTTTATATAAAGGTGATCATGGTACCATTATGGGACTGATTGACAAAGATATAGCTTCAAAATATAAAAAATTGGCTGTAGAATTCTGTATCCCTCAGGGTACAATAAACACCATAGCCTACAATAACAGAAACAACTCAGCATGGCATGGACTAAATGATGTTGTTGCTGATTGGCTGAGAGGAAATACTGAAGTGTATGATGAAGGACGTAAAGCAAATGTAAGGTGGCTGTATGATGCTGTAAGAGCAGTAAATAAAACACTTGGAACAAAAATTGCCAAAGGTATTTTCTTCAATTTAGAAAATTGAGTTTTCTTAATTTTGCTTTACATACAAAATCTTTTTATAGAGTTTGTGATTCCAGAGCAAAGTGATCAGTCCACTCAAAAAGGTAAGATTAGAAACATAATAACAAAAGACACAAGAGATGATAAAATATTCATCAATCACTTGATCTTATTATGCAGACAAAGGAGGTCTGGGTCATTTGGCAACTAGTACTGGAATAGAAGAGACTGATTCAGAGTAAATAATACTTTCATACAACAAACAATTTATTGTAATGCTCCTGTGTTTATAGAAAACCACTTGATAGCACAGAAGGAAGTAAAAGTGATGATCAAAGTATGTTAGAATAATAGGCCTACTAGTAATGTCATTAATACTAAATAATAATTACTAAAATAATACTGAAGTATTGATAATCATCAGCCTGCATATTGTTCATGATGTACTCATGCCTTGTTGCAATGCTAGATGCAGCTAAATAGTACCTTATATGAAGGTGATGCAAAGTAGTGGAGGTTGATAAGGCCTTAGATACCTACTAGGCTTAGCATCAGTTAACAACAGCAAATGCATTTTACAACAGGAGGTGAATGAGTCAATTCTCTGCACTACTTATTAACCTCCAGGGGACATTTGGCTGTAAGTTATTTATTTACGAAACTGACATTGAGCAATCAGATTGGTCCGATTGCTGATTGGTTTGATTTAGGTCGAAAATTACTGTATGGTATTATACTTCTATCATGATAAAAAATTGTATTAAAGTATTTTTGTGACAAAAATGTTTTATGGAACATTCATTACAATTTGGTTCAGTATAATTATTTATTTTTGTAGAAGAGACAACAGTTGATTTTGAAAATCTCAAAAAATCAGGTTAGATAATGTTTAGAGTAATTCATAACTGTAGCATGTATATCAAGCAATATGCATAGCTTATAAATTAAAAATGTCTTGCCTTTTCATATAAAATTAATGTTAGTAAATTTTCTATTTTAAAGGATTCCTTTCAGTAATCATAAATTGAATGGCTAATGAAAACATTAATAAAATGACTATGAATCACTGTAGATTACATGTGTATTGCAATAGCAAAAATATTATGTACTCTTGGCAATAGGTATTCTAGAGAAGTGGTGTACAGAAGGTATTATGAAGCTGGAACTGACTCGTGTCCATATGGTCGGTCCTGCTGGATCTGGTAAAACGTGTGCGCAACAACTTCTACTTAATGAACCACCTCCCACAAAATCTGCTACTTCTTCTGATCCACACTCTGATGTCCGATCAGCCACTAGCTCACCACCTGCCAAGTCTACAACTGAAGCACAATCCTCTGGCCTCACTCTAGCCACTAAACATACCACTGACAGTACACCAATAGCTTGTAAAGCTGTCAAAGCTCTTAGAATAGCTTCTCATGATGGTACAGAGACATGGAACAAAATTACTGAAGATAAGTTACTAGAAAAACTAGCAGCAAGTTTAAAAGAAGCTAAAGAAAATGCAGCCGCTCAACAAATTCAGCCACTTTTGAACAAATTAAAGGATGCCAAAAAGGAAGCGCAAGAAACACAAGAGGAACATCTCAATTCTGGGAATGAAGAGCAAATTGATTCGGAACCTAATTCAAAGCATTCATCCTCTGATTCAAGGAAATCAGAGGATTCCAAAGAAAGTAAGCAAGAAGAAACACCACAAGGTGATAATGATGCTGGAGATGTACTTAAAGATATTGCTGATCTCATACCTAAAGCAGGAGCTCAGTTAAGTGAGAAGTGGGTATACATTGTTGATTCTGGTGGTCAACCAGCATTTCAGGAGCTGCTACCATTGTTTACTAGAGCAGCTACTCTTAATGTCATCACACTTGATATTTCAAAAGACCTTGATGAGAAGTTTGAGTTTATGTATCGATTTGATGGACAAAACTTTCCATGTGACAGAGGAATGAAACATACAAATCGTAAAGTTTTCAATTCTGTTGTTTCATCAGCATCAGTTCAAAAACCAATTGATATTCCATTTGTAAAGCATCAACCTAAACACTCAATGTCTTTTGTCCTGGGTACTCACTATGATGTTTTGATTGAAAAAAACAAAAACAACAAAGAAGCTGCTAAGGCAGAGGTTGCCAAGATGAGTGATGATTTGATGTCTGCAGTGCCCCATTTAACAAAACGTATTCCCAGTGTACATAAAACTTCTGTCATATATCCAGTTAATACATTACAAAAAGATGAAAGAATGCAAAGTAGCAAAAATATTTTAGAGACAATGTCAAAGTTCACAGAGGTTACCATTGAAATAGAAGTCCCAGTTCGTTGTTTTGCATTTGAGCTAAGCTTAGAAAAAAAGGCAGAAGGCAAAGGCTTTGTTACTAGAGAAGAAGCTATTGAAGAAGGCAAAAAGCTTTATATGAAAGAAAAAGACGTTGAAATAGCTCTAACCTTTCTTCACACTAGCACAATCATTTTATACTACCCTCAGATTGAAGTTGAACCAAAACTAGTATTTGTTGATCCTCAGAAAATCATCGATGTTCTTTCACATTTGTTAGCTCTCACTTATGTCAGTTATCCAATACCAGCAACAAAACTGGTACCAAAAATAGATAATACTGAGATATGTGATCTAAAGGAAGGCTATTTCACCAAAGATCTTCTTGAAAAGTTTCCAAAAGTATTCTCAGATAAGTTCACATCAGAATACTTTATTAGCCTACTTAAACATCTTGACATTGTTACACACAAAGCGTGGGTGAGGGCCGGAGATAATAATAGCATAGATGATAATATCTACTTCATTCCTGTTGCTTTACCTGCCTACAATGATGAATATGATAATGATCTACCTAAAAGTATAAAGCCTCTTTATTATGTGTGGACGGAGGAAGGTGAATCAAAATCAAAGAACTTTGTTTTTGTTCCTCAAGGAATTTTTATTTTAATTTTTGTCCATTTGCTCAAAAAGGAAGAAATTGAATTTCGTCAAGATCACTCAATGTATCGTGATACCTTTTCACTTCGAATCTACATTAAAGGAAAACGTTGCACACTATACATCATCAATCGCTATAGACATATTGAAGTCTATTTCAATGGTCCTAAGAACTATTGTCCACAAGTCCGTAAGCTAATTACTACAACTATTAATACCATCAGTAGTGAACAGCATTATAAAAATGCATTTCCTTGCCCCAATGGAAATAAGCAGTGCTATTGCATTGTGAATGAAGAGTATAAGGTAGCAAATTGCTCAAAGTGTGATTTAAATGATATCAGTGAAAGTGATGAGAGTTACTGGTGCTGGTTTAACTCTAGCTCAGGAGGTAAAGTATTAATTGAATTAACTATTTAACTATTGAATTAGCTCATTTAATGTGTCCATACTTCATTTAATGCTATATTGGGCCATGCATGTAATATAAAGCCTGGTTTATACTTGCCATAAAATGAACGTAAGATTAAATTTCGGCCAATTTTGTGTCAACTTCAAAGCGTTTTTGCATCAACGCCTATGCAATTTTGATCATTTTTTGAATGTAAACCGAGCTTAGTACAAATACTAGTAATACAAATACAATGTATGCATACAAAAACATGTCAAATCATTTAAAGTTTATGCATGGACCCCACAAGTACTTATAGAGGTACACATACAAATCATATCGTACAAAAGTACATGTATTTTATATTAAATTGTTGTACATCTTAAGCTGAGTAAAGCTCACATATGATTCACAATACACAGATAATATTAGAGTATAGTACAGAGAATTTGAACATCATAATTATTGTTATATTATTTTATAGCAGAGAAAGCAGAATATAATGGAATAGAACCAGACAAGACAAAAAAAGATGATCAAAGTATGTTAGAATAATCTTGACAGTTCTAATAATAATAATAATAATAATAATAATAATGTACACTGTTATAGAGCCTCCAGTTGTCAGTAGTGAATTTTTTCCTGAAATTAAAGACTTTGAGGATGACAAGAAAATGAAGAGGACATTTTCGACACAACTAATCAAGGAAGAGCAAGAGTTTATAGAAAAAGTCAATGTCATTCTGGTGACTGCCACAAAAAACGAGTACCGTGCTGTGATGGGTGCCACTGATCCTCCTGAACATGATGGCAAATATATAAAAGTCATTATAAAAGAAGAATCAGAAAAAGCATTTATCCTAGGGAAATATGGGCTACATAATGTTGCAGTGATAATGACAGGCCAGGGTCCAAAGGAAACCGACAAAGTTCTTACTTCAATACGAAAGATAGTGAAAGCTAAGTATGTCATTGCTATTGGGATATGCTATGGAGCAAAGGAAGGCAAAACAAAATTAGGTGATATCATTGTTGCTGAAAGTATTGTCGATACTCAAAATAAGCGTGAAGAAAAAGATACAATCATTTTAGCTGACACATACCACTGTGGAGAGAAACTGGTAAATATATTCAAACATGACAAAGACTTTGGATATGAAGCAGATAAATCAGTTGAAGTTCACGTTGGTGTCTTGGTCTCTGAGTTCACGTTGCATCGCAATGAAGAAGAAAAACAGAAAATATTAAAATACGTCCCAAAAGCACTTGGAGGAGAAATGGAAGCAAATGGTATACATCGGGTTGCTGATAGAGAAAGAGGATTTGAATGGATAGTAATAAAATCTATCGTTGACTGGGGGAATGAAGACAAAAACAAAGATTGGCAACCATTTGCAGCTGTCTTGTGTGCAAGGTTTGTCCTAAAATACTTTAATGATCCCGTTCGTGAAGGTGACCTACTAAAGGAACAATAAGCATTACAATTTCTAATCTAAACTAGATGTAGCTAGACATTGACTTTGTAGTAACTTTTTGCACCTTTTATAGAACTGTTTTAACTAGGGATAGGCCATAATTATAGTGTTTACTTTTCAATATTATTTTTAATTTTTTATGAATTGCTGATTGCTTATTGTTAAAATGTTATTGAAGGGAAAATCCCCAACACCCACACACCTCACAACACAAAATGGCCTCCTCTTCAACCCCACCTTCTCCCCTTGATTCCAGTCCTAGAGAAGACCTGTGGGCTGAATGGCTGGAACCATTAACAAAATGGCAAACCTTTGGACTGTACTTACCAGGAATAAAACAAAAGGACATTGATAAGATTGAAGAGGACAAGACTGGAGTGGAGAGTAGGAAGATGGGACTGTGGACTAAATGGACTGGGGTATATCCACCTGGTACATGGACTGATGTCATTAGTGCTCTTAAGAGACTGAAAGAGAATGCACTAGCAGCTGACATTGAAGAGAGACTGAGGAAAGGAAAAGTATTTGAAATTAAAAGTGAGACATTAAAGGGAGGGAGGATTATTGGAGCAACTTAAATACAATTTTAACATAAGTACTAGTGATGTTCGATACCGATACCAAAGTACTCAATACTTCGATACTACCCAGGATCGAAACGGTATCAAAAGCAATTCCAGTATTGAAAGATTCGATTCCGAGTACAGCCACACCCACTTAATTACAATAATAGTTAATAAACTACTAGATCTAGTTAATTTTAAAATTAAATATAAATATTTTTTTATTTTAAAAAGTGAACATTAAGAATAATAGATAATCCTTTTCCGATTGCTCTCTGAACTTTCTCAGTCTTTCTGGATTGTTGTTTGAATCTTTGAGATGGTGAAAAAGTGAGGAAGTGAACAATGAAGCCTGTTTTTAGTGTTCATGGTCAATTCTAGCAGCAGTAACCGGCTGGAAGCACCTCTGGACTTTGACCCTATCTGGTACTCGGAATCGTACTCGATACCATCAATACTCTGAGAAAAAGTACTCGGAATCGAACCTAATTCATTTTTTCTGGTATCGAACATCACTAATAAGTACATGTTTATGTATCAGGAAAATTATTAAAAAGGAGAATTCTCTCCTAGTCATTTTTTTGCAAAATTTGGCCCGTGACCCTGTATTTTGGCTCAATTTTTGAGTAACTTTAAAAATTTGTAAAAAATCCAATTTTGATCGGAATCAGTTTAAACTTTCTACGCAACATAAGAACATGTATATGCATCAGATTATAAAAATGGAGAATTCTCTACTTCTCATTATTGACAAAATTTGGCCTGTGACCCTGTACTACAGTACAAAGACTTTGGCCTGATTTTTGAATAACTTTAAAAATTCTTAAAACACCCAATTTTGATTGGAATCAACTCAAACTTTCTATGCAACATAAGAACATGTATATGTATCAGGAAATGTAGTAAAAATGGAGAATTCTCTACTTTTCATTTTTGGCAAAATTTGGGTGTGACCCTGTACTATAGTACAGGGGATTTTCATCTGATTTTTTACTATTGTTAAAAATTTGTAAAAAATCTAATTTTGATCGGAATTAGCTCAAACTTTCTACACAACATAAGTACATGTATATGCATCAGGAAATGTAATAAAAATGGAGAATTCTCTACTTTTCATTTTTGGCAAAATTTGGCCGGTGACCCTGTACTATAGTACAGGGACTTTTACCTGATTTCGGAATAACTTTAAAAATTTGTAAAAAATCCAAACTTGATTAAAATTAGCTCAAACTTTCTACACAACATAAGAACATGTATATGTATTTAAAATGGAGAATTGTATACTTTTCAATTTTGGCAAAATTTGGGCGTGACCCTGTACTATAGTACAGGGATTTTCGCCTAATTTTTGGCTATCATTAAAAATTTGTAAAAAATCAATTTTGATCGGAATCAGCTCAAACTTTCTACACAACATAAGTACATGTATATGCATCAGAAAAAATTATAAAAAGGGAAGAATTTATTCCTAGTCATTTTTGACGAAGTATCCTGTACTATAGTACAGTACCAAAACATGAGACACTATAATTATTAATGTCTTCTTATATTACAGGTCCTCCTGCTGTTGCTCCTCCCCCTCCATCAGTTGATA
>NW_003547682.1:13433-15017 GCF_000090795.2 Amphimedon queenslandica | reverse complement strand
AGCAGTATCTAATGCTAAGCCATTGGCTGAATCAGTTACTATTACTCTAGCCTTCCAGCAGAGCCTATATTCAGGCTACACTTTTATTATATAGTCTTTTTCAAAAGACTCAGTTTAGGTAATATTTTGAAATGATTCAAATGCAGTTCCTCATTTATTGCAGTAAATGCATCTGCTCATGTTCAGATGCATGGTATAGGTGTTCCCAGTACTGTGTACTGCTCATGCTCAGATGCATGGTATAGGTGTTCACAGTACTGTGTACTGCTCATGCTCAGATGCAAGGTATTGGTGTTCCCAGTACTGTATACTGCTCATGCTCAGATGCATGGTATAGGTGTTCCCAGTACTGTGTACTGCTCATGCTCAGATGCAAGGTATTGGTGTTCCCAGTACTGTATACTGCTCATGCTCAGATGCATGGTATAGGTGTTCCCAGTACTGTGTACTGCTCATGCTCAGATGCATGGTATAGGTGTTCCCAGTACTGTACTGTGTACTGCTTATGCTCAGATGCAAGGTATTGGTGTTCCCAGTACTGTATACTGCTCATGCTCAGATGCAAGGTATTGGTGTTCCCAGTACTGTATACTGCTCATGCTCAGATGCATGGTATAGGTGTTCCCAGTACTGTGTACTGCTCATGCTCAGATGCATGGTATAGGTGTTCCCAGTACTGTACTGTGTACTGCTCATGCTCAGATGCAAGGTATTGGTGTTCCCAGTACTGTATACTGCTCATGTCAGATGCATGGTATAAGTGTTCCCAGTACTGTGTACTGCTCATGCTCAGATGCATGGTATAGGTGATCCCAGTACTGTGTACTGCTCATGTTCAGATGCATGGTATAGGTGTTCCCAGTACTGTGTACTGCTCATGCTCAGATGCATGGTATAGGTGATCCCAGTACTGTGTACTGCTCATGTTCAGATGCATGGTATAGGTGTTCCCAGTACTGTGTACTGCTCATGCTCAGATGCATGGTATTGGTTTTTTTTCGGTACTGTGTACTGCTCATGCTCAGTAGCATGGTATTGGTGTTCCCGGTACTGTGTACTGCTCATGCTCAGATGCATGGTATTGGTGTTCCTGGTACTGTGTACTGCTCATGCTCAGATGCATGGTATTGGTGTTCCCGGTACTGTGTACTGCTCATGCTCAGATGCATTGTATTGGTGTTCCCAGTACTGTGTACTGCTCATGCTCAGTAGCATGGTATTGGTGTTCCCAGTACTGTGTACTGCTCATGTTCAGATGACCTGAATAAAGGAATGGAGCTACCTTTAATCAGGATTGGTAGGACTAGGTGTGGTTATTGATGATGATCCATCCAATATTGTATCAACTTCAAGATCATCAATAGTTATATATAAGGATTGTTCCCAGTAAAATTGTATTGAGTAGATGAACCATTAATATTGCTGTCGTTAACTAGAACTTTATAATACTTTATACATTGTTGGTTCTGTTGATTAGAATGAACTGAAAATTACAAAAGAATATACACTATATACCCATGACATTATAATGAAAGACAGAGAGAGAGAATACAAGATAGAGTTAATCGTTTCACAATACATTAT
>NW_003547682.1:6086-9220 GCF_000090795.2 Amphimedon queenslandica | reverse complement strand
ATGAGTGTGTGTTATGTAATACTTACCATATCAATAGGAATAATAATAAATGAATAATTAGTACCAATAATAAGATCATTTTTGCTATATGAGTCTTGTTAGTAGTCCTGGATTCATTATGAGTATTCTTACTATTAATAGTAGCAGTATAGTGGTCTATACATGGCTCTGACATATTCCAAGTAATTAATAATCCATTGTTATCAATTATATCAATAGATACATTACTAACTGCTTCTGGAATATCTAATAATGTACAATAATAATCATGTAATAATTTAATGGTAATACCTGGATAGTTAATGTATTTTCTTTGATATGATTTTGCTCCAACTCCAGAACAATCAATGCTAGTTCCATTTAATGAGTCTGGAGCTGAATTAATAGTTGCTGTACTGCAGACATTGCACATCTATAGACGATATATGAATATTTACACGATTTTTTTATGATAAAATAAATACAAGTACATACATGATTCTGTTTTGTAAGTAGAAGAATAAAATCATGTATTTACTTAAGCCACGCCTTAATTGAATTTGGTGTGACCAAGTAACACATATGCTCAAGGACGTCATCTATTGATTCTCTTTTCCATCCACTTCTAGCAGTAATCTCACAGTAGCAGTTTTTCCAAACTGGAAAAACTCATTTTTCTTAAATAATACTTAATAATACTCATTTACTGTACTATGAGTGCATTTTATGCGAACATATAAATAACTATTAAGTGTTTTTGTCCTCTCTTCTTCATTTCAATACATGATAGTAGATGATTTTGTTAGTAAAATACATGAATTAAGTTTTCTAAATTAGAGAATATTTTTGACATTAGTACAAGTAAATACAAGTACTTTATTTTAAAAATAGAAGTAAATACAAGTAAATGAACTATTAAGTAGATGTCCAATGTCTGCTGTACTGACTATCTCTCCTGTTACATTGTTATGCTGTGTTACTTTAAGTGAAAAGCTTCCAAGTATTGTTGGAGATGCAGTACCCAATAGTAGGACACGTTGTCCATCATTCCCATTTAATCTCCATACAACATTTTCTTGAGTCACACAGGTAAACACCAGTTCATCTCCAGGACACACAATAGAAGGTGAGGCTGTTCATATGATGTAATAGTACCTGCAAAATGATCGAATCAACTCATGTAGACTACATGGAGCTGACTTACAGTAAGATTTAGCAAAAAATAAACTGATAGTTAGCAAAAGGAACATTGGTTTGCTCTTCTTGAAAGCTTATAATCCGTATAATTGTATCTGTATCACGTCATTCTTCTTCTTCTTTTAATTTGTTGCCTCCTCTGTTGAGGAGAGTACCATCTTAGTGGGAAGAAATTAAAGTTAGTGAGAATGGATACAGGAAGCCCGATGAGCTCTCAGATCAGAGATGTAGAATAAGATCTGGGTTTTGGGATGATGAGCGGCAGCGCTGGGGAGATATGCCAATTAACCTGTCAAATAGAGTATTGACGGCAGCGTTGTCGGCATTAATGATGGCATAGATACTACAAACACATGGATATGAAACAGGATGTGCTTATGCTCTTGGCGCCGGATGTGACGTTTGCGTGGGCGGCAGCTATTACTATTGATGATTTTTATTCAATAAAAACAAGCGTAACAGTGTAAAAATATTCCTATAATTGATTTCACCACCTTGCATGTACAGCTGGGTTCTTATTAAGACTTATGAAGATTCTCTCTACCTTCTACTGCTTCTAGAAAAGTCTTTAGACAGTATCTCTATGTTCTTTCGCTGTTAGAAAGCTCATAACTTTGTTCCATGTTCAAACCGCCATTTTGTTTGCCGTGACCACACCCACTTACGTAGCGTGGGCGGATGGTTGCTAAGGCTTGTTATTTCTCCAATACAACGTGTATAGAAGAAATGAAGTGTTGACATACAATCAATGATGATTAAGCAATGTGGTTAATCAAGGTTAACTCGGACCAAGAGTGGATAATGAGGAGGGGAGAGTGTCTAACTGCCCTATGCTGCTAGTGATATGTGCGCGTAGAAGTTTCATGGTTATTATTTGAACATTCCCGCATACCTTATTTAGCACAATAAGTGATAACTGCACTGAAGCAATAGTTGGGCGTGTACTTAAGTTAACTGTAATATAAAAATGGCTGCTGAACTGAGCTGGACCAGAGACCTTGGAAGCAGAATTTGACCTCACCTTGTTGTACCAGTCACTTTGTACCACTCTGAAGAGATTTGTAGTTTACAAGCACACAAACCATGTTTGTTATTGACACATGAAAAGCTCTTGATCAATGATCATCCTCCTTTAGTCTGGTCCCTTGCAATTGGGACCCACAACATCAAGAGTAAGGATAATAATAGAAGTGAAAGAATATGTGGTACATGTACTTTTGAGACGGGCTGTTAACTGCTGTTGATCTTAAAAATGAAGTATTACAGATCTGAGTTCACTGGAGCAGAGGCTTCTGACTCTTGGCTCCATGTCATCTTTCTTGATGCTTTAGGGCGCTTAGGTGTAGTGGCATGGTGCTCATCAAGATTAGATGCTCTCAATCTGTTGTAACAGTCATGATCATCTGGATTGTGCTGTAGTTCTGACTCTTCCTCTTGAAACATCGTGACTACACGTGTGGGTGGGTGCACCATATAGGTTATTAAAAACACACCCATTTACTATCATGGCTGTTGATGTTTAAACAGGTCAAAGAAGGTGCTAAACAAACTGTGAAAGACTTCTACGCGCACATATCACTAGCAGCATAGGGCAGTTAGACACTCTCCCCTCCTCCTTATCCACTCTTGCTCGGACTGATATGTACTACGCTGCTTCACGCATGCGCAGTTGGTTCCTGACTGTTGCTGTCTCGTCGGTTGAATAGCTGAATCTCTGTTAGGGTTCTCTCTGGCAGTTCAGCGCTGCAATCGGTTTTACTTTCTCGTTCACTTTTCTGGCAGTCCCGGGACCTGGTCCTGTAGTTGCTGTCGTAGCACTTTCCGTCCCTTCAGTCCGCGAGCGGTTCTCTCGTTCCTTAGCCTTCAGAACTTGCTGGGGGTGCATTTCTGGTTAGCCAGAGAGTCCTCCAGTTGCAGCCACGGAAGTGAGTACATAGAGAGTAGCTGTTGAGAGTAAT
>NW_003547682.1:0-2104 GCF_000090795.2 Amphimedon queenslandica | reverse complement strand
ATTATTCAGAATCACACTCAGCATCCTCATTTTAATGTATCTTGGGTGGTCCCCCCAGTTTCCACTCTTTTGTTCCATTTCAGCTACAAGCGCCTGTACACGGTACAGTATTATTCAGTCTCCTTCACAGTAGGAGGTTCAGTGTATCCTCACTCCAGAGCGAAACTCCTTCATTTAATGTGATTTGCATGGTCCATCACTTCTCACTCAAGAGGGGCCATGCCTGTTATTCCAGAACTGTGCATCAGACTATGGTCACTTTTAGTTGGGAGGCTTGAAATCTTAATTACTGTCAAGCTCTGTCTCTCCCATCCACTCTGTTCATTCCTGGATGTCAATACGGTTACAGCCCTGAGGGCTTTTGTTGCTGGGTCAGTGAAGTCGGTCTGGCCAAGTCCAGCATAGAAGCTTCCAATGGCCCAGGTCCGTATCTGATGTCAGGTCAAATTCTAGCTGACTCCAGGCCTAGCTTACGGGCCACCCCCTGGTGCCATGCCTGGTTCAGTTAGCAGTAGCCAATCATGTGCACACACATTAACTGGGTCCCAGATTGACGATGCTCCTCCGCTGGAGTCTCTTCTCAGGGGATCTGGTTGATGTCATACAGCACAATTCAGGGTCACGGTTAGACCATGGACTTTTGTGTGGCCTTTCTATCAGTCATGCTTCTCTAGCACTTCAGTGCTGGAGCCTTGCAGTGCCACTATGGTTAATATAATTTAAAGCGGGATTCTATTCCCCTGTCTGCATGATCGAGACCTCATTGTACTTTTAAGGCCAGTTAATCACTCTTGGTCTCAATTAGAGTTATATTCTCCTCTGACTTTGTCTGCTCCTTCATTAAAATACCTATAACCATGTTTACCTTACTATAAATCTGAGCAGTGGTAAGGTTGTAAAGCATCTACTTCTATCAAACTTTTGCCCGGTGTGTGATACTTCTGGGTCATTAGTTGGTCTTAGTTCGCTAGGTTAACTTGCTTTGCCACTTGCTTAGGTTTTAACCCTGCCTGGCTGGTCATTATTGCCCTGCTCTCCTTTTACACTTGGCTTCTCAGAGCCTCATATCCAACCAATCCTCTTTACCAACAACCAACACTTCCCCTTGGGGCCTTGGGGCATTAAGTTCTGCCCTGCGGTCAGCCCTAATCAATATTCCTGCATGCCAATAACCACAGCCATTTGCCTCAAACATTAATCCCTAAACAGTGTCATGCCTTACATACAGCTGTCTTAGCCTGGCTGCCCCTTCAACTCGGTACCCCGGCTTACACAAGGCCCTCAGGGGTCTTACAACCCCAAAGCTCTACCCGGGGTTACACTGGGTCCTAGTGGGGTCATCATTCAGGGGCAGCAAGGGCAAATCCCTGAGTATGTAAGGCATATTATCAAGGGATTTAGAGGTAAAGCTGGCTTTATAGCTTCATGAGGATATTGGGCGGGCTAAGGGGTGGGCTTACCGCCCTCTCATAGGTCACACCTCTCACTGAAGCGGTGGGCCTTAAGGTAGTATTGATGTCAGCTGAGAGTAAGGTAAGCCAGCTGATAAGGAGCTAAGGGGTTGGTGGGCTTCCTCTGTCAGTAATATCAGTAAATAGAGTTAAAATATATATATATCGCACGTGGGTGAAATCAATTATAGGACGACCTGGGGGCTACGCCCCCAGGTCGTAAAAACAAGAAAATTCATTGTAAAATGAGATTATCTGGATATTTCTTTGATTTTCTAGGTACTTACTGGTTAGATTTCTTATATCCTATGAATAATTTGAAGAACAGATCAATTTTTAGCAGCATTTTCATACAATGTAGAGCCCAATACATGCATAGATAGGCTAGAATACTCATACCAGTATAACAATACTATCAAAAACACTGTATCAGTTAGGGTTATCAATATCGGCCAAAAACAATAAATAATCCAACAAATAATGAAGGTGTAGTGAAGCGGCAGTGTGTCCAGCATCCTATCACAATACGTCCTACAATTATAAAGGTGAAATACAACACAATTGCATAACCTAAAAGATTAAAATGTACCCAGAGATGAAGTAGACCAGCACTGAATGAAATTTCTTGAGTTTGGAACACCTTTGCAAAGTCT
>NW_003547681.1:12684-15020 GCF_000090795.2 Amphimedon queenslandica | reverse complement strand
TAGGATGATTTTGATCATCAAATTTCTTTAATGCTTGAGCAATATCATGTTCCCGAGACTCCTTTTTTGACAAATTCTCTTTTCCGCGAACATGTTTAGTAGCTTTAATATGATTATTAATAATGCTCATCTTAAGAGAAACCTCTTCTCGGCAAGCTGTGCAAAACAGTTTCCCAGCTGAAACAGTAAATTCTTCATTAGGGAATTCTTTTAATCTCTGATGAGGTGTTACAGACTTAGGATCAGTTGAGCAGGATGGTTTTGATTTTCTTCTCGGGGTGACTTGATTTCTCCTGATTTTTCTTTTCCTTGTAAGGTCAGATAGCCGCGGAGCCTTAAACTTGCTTAAAAATGTGTTTACCTCGCTGCTTGAATCAGATAGATCTACATCGTCTGAGTCACTAGACAACAGGGTAACATCGGTCGTGCCGGTGCTGCTTTCCTCTGGAGCCAGTGTGGTAGAAAGAGGTGAGGACGAAGAGCGTGTAGTACTTTGAGCAGCCATGTTAACACTTTTTATCACTACTCACTTTAGTGAGTACTGACTCAGTGAGCTGTCACATGGTTGAAGTTAATTGACTATTCTAGAATAATGCTTAATTCCTAGTGTGGTTCATTATGCTCAATATTATGCTCGCCTAATATGCGCAAGCCTATGCACAGATCACAGCCATACCACAGCAAGCAACTCAAGGGCATGCACAGATCACAGACAACATAAGCAAGCAGCAATGGCATGCACAGATCACAGCAAGGGCATGCACAGTTGCAACACAGTATAAAAGGCACAACTACCAGTCAGCCAACTCAATTCTTTCGGCTTTCTTGATCTTCTCAGTGTTATTACTGTTATAGCTTTCTGGGTTTTTTTAATGGCTTCAATTGTCAGGATTGTTTCATCCAGTACACAAATCATTCCTTCTTCACCTCCAACCAGATCTTCAACCAGTACCATTGGTGGTAGTTCCTCTATTGCTAGCAATGCTGTTGTCCACAGTTTGTCCTCTACTATCAGTCATAGTTCCACTACCAAGACAAAAAGAAGTGCAATCTGGCTATGCTTCCAAAAAACTGGAGAAAAAGAGGGAACTTGTGACTTGTGTGGAAGTTAAGTCCCAACTTCTGGCAGCACTACAAATTTAATGAAGGTACAATTCAACAAAGAATACAACTATATATTAAATTATTATTTATAGCATTTAGAAAATCATCATAAAGAAGAACACAAAAAACTTGAGGAACACAGCAAGAAAAAACAAACTAATTCACAACTGACAACTGGAGAGTCAATCAGCAGAACACATGCATAAAGCAGTGAGTGTAATAAATTATTACCGAATATAGATCAGAAACATTGTTCCATTTTTAGAGGATTCACTTCGTCGCGATACTATTGACAGAGCTCTAGTAAACATGATCATTACTGACCTGCAACCAGTGTCAATTGTCGAAGACAAAGGATTTGTAAACTTTATGAGACTTCTTGATTTCAAATACACAGCACCAAGTTGTCGCACTCTGATGCGTAACCATTTGCCTCAATTGTATGCCTTGAAACAAGAATTGTTACTGCAGGAACTTAAATCAATTGATCATTGCTGCCTCACTACAGATATGTGGACATCGAGAGCTACACAAGGGTACCTAACAGTGACTTGTCACTACATCAATGAAGAAATGGAATTGAAGTCAGCAGTATTGAGTACACGTCACGTCGAAGAATCTCATACATCAGAAAACTTGTTATATATAATGAAGAATATTACTGGAAAAGTGGAATATAACATCAAAAGTACACTGTAATTACAGATAGTGGTGCAAATATAAAAAGGGCAGTGAGGCTAAGTGGTTGGAACCATTTAGCATGCTTTGCTTACTTGCTTAACTTGGTTGTGACAGATGCCATTAAAGATGATGATGAGCTGACTTTCTTGATTCAACAAGTCAAGGCAACTGTTACATACTTCCATAAGAGCTCAAAGGCATCTGACAATCTTGTTGTGAATCAAAACGGATTAAATCTCCCAAATCATAAATTAATCCAACAAGTTGAAACAAGGTGGAACTCTGTTTACTACATGTTAAATCGTTACATTGAACAAGAAGCTGTCAAAACCACCCTGTGCTAGTTGGACGAAAGTGATTTAATCATACCTAGTGAGAAGACAGCTTTGATGAAAGATGCTATATCCACACTTATGCCATTTGAAGCTGTGACTACTGAAATGAGTGCTGAAAAGAATGTCACTGGCTCTAAAGTCATCCCATTATCAAGGGGTCTGCAACGACTTACTACTACTAGTACAAGTGTTTTGGGTGTCAATCTCAATAATCAA
>NW_003547681.1:10136-12439 GCF_000090795.2 Amphimedon queenslandica | reverse complement strand
AGCAAAGGTAGCATGTAAATATCTATGTACTTTAGCCAAATCTGTACCTTCAGAACGTCTTTTTAGCGAAGCAGAAGTAGTGTCACGGAAAAGAAACAGTATCAAGCCGAAGAACACAGATATGATGCTTTTTTGAACAGTTGTACTTTACCGAGTCGTTAAGTCGTTAACCCTTCTGATTTGAGTGATTTGACTGATTTCTTTGATTTTTAATACATTTAATTGTATTCATAACCATTTTTGGGCGGAGTTTAGTCAATTAACTGTTCATAAGTGTGGTTTAGTAACTTATCAATAATTTTTGTCGATATCTAGCATTTTGCTTAATTATCGACAATTATCATATTGTTTCAAAATTTTCATTATTGCCCAGCACTAATCTGAATACTGAAAATAAAGTACAGTATCCAAGTTTGGTATTTTAAATAGGTCATCTTCTTCATCATTTGTAGCATAACACATTATCATATTCAGTCTCAAGGGCTTCATTAATCTTTAAATTTTTGAATTGTGCTATATTGCCATCAGCAAGGGAAGAATTAATAATATCTATTGCTAAATGAGCATTTCTAGCAACATAAAAGTTTTTCAAAAGGTGTCTTAACAAAGAAAAATAAACAGATGCATTGCATAAAATAAGCAGCATGCTTTTACATTCAGTATCATGACTACTACACACAATAGGATGGCCTATCCTTTCACAAACAATTTCTAAATATTATAATATTTTTCAATGCCATTTTCATCTTTTTTTACAATTACTGTTACATTTGGATTATCACAGAAATCATGTTCATGCACTTGATCTATTTCTTTAACATGCAGGAATCTTGTCATAATGCTTTTTAGGACAATTATCACATGCATCTAAATTCTTCCTCAATTCTTTAATGGATTCATCAAAATAACGTCTAACTTCAATAATAGAACTAACTTCACTTTTTAATAAAGCCTTGCACCTATCTGTACAGTGCCATTTCAGGGTAAGCTTTCTATTATTAGTATACATTCTATTATTATCAAAATTGTCATCTTCAAAATCACTATCATCATTACATTCTTCTACTCTATCAATACATGATATATCAACAACCCCTGCTGCATAACAGGTGCCATTTGTATCAACAGGGCTTGCAATTGGACTATCTAATTGGCTAGCAGAGTTATCATTAAAGTACAAATATGCTGATTCATAAAAGTAAGGTTCATTACTCTTTGTGTGACATTGCTCATCAACATCACTAAAACTATTTAACTTCTATTTCCTAATGCTATTTGCTGTACATATCAATACACCTACATTGTGGGATCTCTTTAAACTGATTCTAACAATATGCTTGATGCAGCATTACATTTTCTGCATATGATGTGTTCTCAAAATTTACACCTTTCATACTTCATGGCATTAAGTCATCAACTATTATGGGGCTGTAATATAATGCTTCTTTAATTTTTATAAAATAATATTCCTTTGCTTCACTATTTTGTGCAGGTAATGAGTATTTTGAGCATAATCTATACAATATGTGACTATAATTACGTTCGTAATAATCTTTATTTAGACACCTTTTGTTTTCCTTGATTAGTGCCACCTTTCACTTATCCATTTCATTATCAGATAATTGAAATTTTAAAAATCTATCTTTTGTGCACTTATTATTGCGTCTCTATTCTTGTAATATTGTTTCAAAGAGTTTTGTTTTAATGGGCCTGAATTTTGTTGATATCATCCCTTTGATTTGTTATCTTGGGGGTGTGGATTCCTTCAATAATGTTATCTAGAGGCTCCTTTTTTAGGTACTATGATTTGTTTTAGAATAGCAAGTTGATTTTGAAATTTTGATATCCTTGATTCTGCTGTACCAATTTTTACATTTTTGCAGAATATAACCAGGGTTCAATGAATGGAATTTCTTTGAATACCCAAGCTCATATTGAAACCTTAGATATAAAACCTTCCATTTCTGTTTTCTTATTATCATAAATTTTAGAAAATTTTTAGGAATTTGCCCCAGTTCAATCACTCTTTTTCTACTTCCTTTTTTTACAACTAATAGCGGAACAATTACACTTAATGTTAAAACAACAAAATACCATAACACCAAGTACATGTGTGCAGGAGGAACAAGTAAGCTACTGCTTTTCATAGTAAAAATAACTGTAAAGACTTATCTTAATAATATCTAATATCAGGAATATAACGGAATACACTGAACTCTAGTGGTCTGGCGTAGGTACCGGTATCCAAACTTGTCGAAACTGAGCAGCTGTAACATTTTTTTGCTCTGACTCCTCTGTAAGAT
>NW_003547681.1:5292-9390 GCF_000090795.2 Amphimedon queenslandica | reverse complement strand
CAGCTTGATCATTGCTGATAGGCTTTGACCAGAAAAAATTTATTAACGTTGAGTGACGAATGTTTGCTGCAAACTATGCGGCTAACTTCAATGGAGTGGCTACTGGACTTACCTTTAATAGCAACAAGAGTTGTGTAGCTAGTTGTTATTGGCCAAAAACAGCTGCAGTGACATTTGATTACAGTCTAGACAGTCAATCTATTGATCATGTAAGGACCTGCGAAGATCTTTGTTTCTGGCACACCTGCCTTGTCTACTTCGGTGAAAACTTTCTTAAGAAACACAATATGTTGATGATGACCAATTAAGTCTTCTCTGTTGCCATACTCTTACTCATCACAGGCGGCGAAACAAAGGGGGCAGGGAAAGCCCCCACTTTTGAAACAGGAGGGGCTAATTTCCACCAGGGAACTCTCTGCAACTGAGTAACAAAAAAATGAAGCTGACTTTTATGAGTAAAACTGGACCTATTGTCATTATTTCTTTACTTCACGTAGAAAAAAAGACAAGAAAACTATTCTAAATCCAACAATAGAAGGCTAGCAGCCAATATTTTGTAAAATTAGCTGCCACTTGGTAAAAAAGCACACCGATTTCAAAAACTTAACTGATATTCACACCCCCAAAAAATTTTTGTCTACCACCTATGCTTATGTAACAACAACTTTCTAAGTCACTTAGGTTGCTTCAATAATGTAATTTGTGCTGGTGTGAAGACCCTGTCTGATCAAAGTTGTATTTTCTTTAAAAAGGCTCCAGAGGATGGCTACTAAGTACATCATGTTTGATTTTCAGCATAATTACAAATTTAGACTTGTTACCCTTGAACGGTCAGGCACCAATGTACAGGCTAGAATATATTAAGGTTATCATCTTTGTGTAAGTAGAACATAGTCTCAGTTTGATGTGAATATATTAAGGTTATCATCTTTGCGTAAGTAGAACATAGTCTCAGTTTGATGTACTCAAATATTTTTTTTTTATGTTCTGCACTCAAGGTAGTGGTGGGCGATATATCGATATTTTATCGATACGAACGATATTTTACGGTATCGAATCGTATCGGTATCGAAATTTCAAAGGAATCTGGATCGATACGTTGACCACGCCCATTTATTAAGGTTAAATAATATAAATAACGAAAAATTTAATATGTTAATGACGCATAATACACACACGTGGATACACGTGCGTGAAAACATTGATGAAAACAGTCAATAATAAGGGGTGTGACTCCATAGGTGTGGTCTAAATATTGTATCGAAACTGTATCGATACTCCCGATATGAGCTGATATCGATCGGTATCGTATCGAATCCATTTTGGCCAGTATCGCCCACCACTAACTCAAGGCTGATCACATAACAAGTTGCTCCATTCCTCACTAAATCAGTCCTCAGACGGCCATACGTTGTTCCATTGCTTCCCTCATCTGTAAAACTCATTGCTTCCAGTCAGCATTTCATTATAAGTGGCTCACTTCAAAATGGTTGTTATTAAACTTATTTGGAACAAATTATTTAATATTGATTTGAACCCTAATAATGCACACACTTTAAACACTGTGTCCTTGTAATTACGTGTTCATGCAACTCTCCCTTTTAATTATCTCTCTCTTTGTCCTAATTTATGTCTCCATACAACTTTCTTCCTAATTGTTCTTCGATACTTTCTAAACATTGTACATATTTATTTGGGTGTCAGGATTAGTTTCTGGACTTTATGACCATTATATTAGTTCCTTCCTGCTCTCCATCTCTTTACACTTTGTAGTTTTTTTGTTTAGTCTAGCAAAATGATTATAATAATGATAGTTCATAGCCTTGTTTTCATCGCAAACATATTCACACACAAGCACTGGTTCTCTTCACTCCTTTTTTCCCCACTAATGTAGCATTTTCTTTCTTCTCCACTACTATAATGCTTGTACAATGCTGCAGGAGGTTGATGCTAACACATGTTATTGTACAAGACATTTTATAATGTTTAATAGGCAGGCAGGTAAGTGAAATATAGACCATGACAAACATTTTAACCCCCAGTTGCGCTTTGAAAGACAAGTCACTACAGTTATTATGCTATCACAGTAATTGTAAAAGCTTTGAAGTATTATGTGTTGTGAGTCATATACGAAGAGATTGAGGACAGGTGTGGTGTAAGGAACGTAACGAGAACAGATATCCAGGCAAATAGACTGACTAGGAGCAAACTGACTGTGGCCTAAATTCTGATGTCTAACTACTTACAAGAGTTGATCATAGTCTCTTCTTTCAAAGCTAAATGTCATAATATTAAATCATCCTCTCCCTGCCTGTGCAAGCAAAAAGTAGGGCAATTAGTTTCAAGTAACAATAAAACATACATAAATACCTAGTGTTATTATTGCTTTTAACTAATTTCAATTAAATATTTAACAAAGAGTAATACTTGGCATGTGTATATCAAGTTGCTTTCCTACTCAAAAGATAGTAAGTCTATGTAGATTTTAGGTAAAATCTGACCTATACATGTAGTCTAATGTAAAAATTGTAACAACTTTCATCTTTTTATACTCATTATCATTTGTTTTAGCCAGAGTGTTACAACATGCATGTTTATTGTGCTGAACTATCATGCCTACACAAACACTGAGTATACAGACTACAAATGATTTACAAAGAAGATATACGTCATATTTCTGTCACTCCTCTGAGTGTAACACAGGAAGAGTTGAAACAGAGCAAAGTGGTGCACTGCCTCACCTTCAATCTACCACTATGCTATCATTGCTCACTCACAAATACGTACCGAACAAAAACTGTTAAACTGGCAACATTTATGCACAGTGCTGTAAAGTATTGTACTGCTTCAAATTTTTGTGGTTGATATTTTTGAGNTTTGCTCCTAGTGTGGCAAATTTGTGGTTTAATTTTTGTGGTTGACAGTGTACATAGCCTGTTAGGGGATTGCATGGCAATCATTTCGATGGTTGTGGGAGGTCCATTGTCACAAAAACCAAAAAATCTACATTTCGCAAAAATTTCAAGCTACATGGTAAACAAACACAAAATGCTAGCTGGGTAAGCTTTTTGGCATTGGGGATGCTGTTGTCTGGGCTGCATTAGGTAGAATACATGAATCAGATGTGACAGCTTTATAGGTCACCATCTTCATCCCTCTCGCAATTGGAAGTTGTTGATACTGACTCACTAGACCAATAAGAAAGTCTCAATTTCTTCTTTCCTGTTACTGGCTGTAGACCTGGATATTGTTAAGCTAGACTCAGCATAGTTTTAAACCACCTTTGATCACACTTGGCCTGTGTGGGACTTCCTTTCCTTGGGTGCCTTTGTCTTGCCGGCAAGCAGTGCCAGGATTCTGTTACACATGTTCTTAAACACGGCATTGAGGTCTTTCAAGCTTACTCCATCTAGTACTGAGTGCAGCTTTCTTCATATAGACCTACTGTATTTCTTCCAATCAGGGCTTTACTCAAATTAACCCCTATCACTATTATATTACCACTATAGATACACATATTTTAACCAGTATTATGTTAGAGTGGTCCAAATAGCCTAATTGTTCATCCAGACTTTAGAACATCGAATTGCATGATTGATCCCGGGTTTCATAATAATGCTTTCTTGATTCTTGTCTCTTCTTTCGTGATTTTTGCCTCTGTTAATCAATATACGCCTATATAGGCCATTATTAGAGGAAATATGGTAACAATATTCAATTGTTTAAAGAAATAAAGATAAACGGGCTATCAACTACTCGTACAGTACTGTTGGAGCTGATTAAAAAGAGATTTATGAGTTATTATGCCATTTTCATGCTATTGCAAAAAATTTAAGATTCCTACTAAGAAAGGATTTTATAAAATCTACTCTGTATGCATCTATTCTAGCTTTTGTTGATGTTTGTATCATATGCAAAGGGGTTTAGGAGATTATTGCCATCAAACAGGAATACAAATGGATTTTCACTGCGGAATTAAGATAAAGTTTAATGCCATTTCAAGACAAGAAGTGCTAGATAAAAAAATAAGCACCATTCACATAATGAAATAATTGCAACTATTAAGTTTTGTAAATAGTGCTCATAGTTATGCAGCAC
>NW_003547681.1:0-4450 GCF_000090795.2 Amphimedon queenslandica | reverse complement strand
AGCACAGCAGATTGATGGATAATTAATGGTGTGTTATAATGCATTTACTTAAAGTTTGTTAATTTCAGGTGTCTTCGATATGCCTGCACCTAGAGAATGTGTTCGCTATAAGGAAATTGTTAAAATTGTGCACATGATTTCGTCTTCAGATCCCGCCTTTGTCTGCATTACTCAACATCATAGTTTTACCTGTTTCTTAAAATTTTTGGGTTTTGCAAGCTGCTTACTACGACTACAGAGAACAATATATAAGGCTAAGCACTTCCACAAATGAGTAAGGCCTATAACTTAGCATGACTTGTATACTAACATACAATTGTTTTTGGAAGTACAGGTACATAGCTTTTGGCCAACTAGTGAGATGGTGTTGGGGTTGGCTAGGTACAGTAGTTCAAGTTGTTGCCCTCGCCCACGCCATAGGCATATAGGCGAAGGCTGCGCTCATGCTGTCAGTGTGTGTGTTAGCAAAAATTTCAGTCATGGATGATTTTTTGGCTGATGCTACTTCTTAGGGAAGCTCTTCAGGGTATTTCTTTTGCCAATTACATACAAAAATAGTTGTTCTTTTTTGAAAAAAACTTTATTGTTCTTTCCAAGGTTCAGAAGTCGCCAACTTTTAAGAACAGAAAAATATTACAGGTAACTTCTGCATAGTTGAAGCTATGGTACCTTTGAAGGCAACAAAAGGTAAAGGAAAACATGGAGAACAAAAGATGTGTGAAATTGTTTGACTTCCCTTCGTTTGTGAGATATGAAAGGTTAAGTGTGACTTACCAGCCATTTTGTAACATAGCGGCTCCTCTCTGAGTTGGTAGCTACTGCCTTGAAACTAGATAAAGGAACTGCATGAAACAAGTAGAGCTTAACAACTCCGTCTGAAACTGTGTGCATGCCTTGAAAACTAAAGGTTTTTGTCCACATTAAGACCACATGGCACCATTTTACTAAACTGAGTAGTGCATGTTTTGATTGAGCTGAACCACACATTTAATTGCTGCAGCAGCAACATCATTTAGCAACAAACTCATTCACTTTTGTTGTGTTACTCCTGGCTGAAATAGGCTCTTTTTAATTCTTATCACAATTTACCTTTGATTTCTTTTCTTTTACGAACACTATTTGTCAAACAAGTGTGCCTATGCAAGTGAAATTAATGCATTAAGAAGCGTAATGTTTTCTCTTAATAATACTGTTCTGTAGTGTACATTTCATGTTAATGTTACGGCACCTTTTCAACCATCGAATGTAATTTTGTCATTATAATTCCTTTTTGAATACATGCTAATGTAAAATAAGAAATTTTTATAATAATAATGATGTGATTGAGTTTTTATTTGCATTTGGAATGGTGCTAGTTACAGATATAATCGACACAGCATGAGTTTTTCATAACAAAAAACTGGTCTCGAAATAGTATTGTAGAAAGAAAAATTTTGCTGCATATAGTCCTGAACTTTCTATAAGGTATGGTAGGTAAATCATTAGTAAGCCTCCTCTTGGATGTCCAATAATATCCTTTAAACTCCATGAAACAGACTCACTAATAGAGGAGAAGTGTCTCTTGCCAGATGGGTCAGGATTAGTCTGACCTGCGAGACTAATGGATGCAATGGGTATTGGGCCAATGGGCGTGTAACTAATAGCAACATCATTCAGTTTCCCCCTTTTCCAATCCCTTTCATTTACTCTAATATCTACGCTAATGTAACCTGAGCGACACCTTTTATTCCAGCCACACCTTTTATTCTAGCCACGCCTTTTATGCTTACAGTTATACATCTATCCTTGTGGTTTACAGTCCCTTTGTTTTTAAGTCCTTGGATTTTTCATTTTGTCTCATCTTTGTCCTGCTCTAGTAAGTTCCTTGGGTTTTATTTTCAATCTCCACAGTATAATCATTACTTGACTGCTTTACTATTATTATTATTACTATTCTTACTCCTTTACTAGAGTATTTTTCTGCACTGCAATGCCTTTTACACTAGGCTGAAGTCTTTAGAAGCATCTTTTTAACTGAGTGACTTCAGTAAATCATTGTATATTTCTGTTAAAATGTGACTTTTATTGTGTATGCCTCTCTTTTGTCACATTTGCTTAATTTTTCTTAACTGAAGTTGACGTCTTTTGCTCTTAGTGGTAAGTTTTGGAAAACCTATATCACCACACTATGACATACTTTCCTTGTACCTTATAGTTATTCTTTACTTAAAGAAGTTCTGACTGTCTTCAATAAATTTGTGTCCTTCATGTTTTCTCCTTCTTTTTCTTAATAACATTACTAGAATTTCTCGAATTCATGTATATTATTTCTTTTCAGTGATAAGGAACAGTTAGTAGTCCATTTTTTGCTATAATTAATATTAAACAATACAGAGCTGCAATAGGCTGCTTTGTCAGTCATCATGTCAGTAATTGTACTACTGAAGCATCTTATGGAGCTGGCGAAAGTGCGTCATTCTATAAATACCAATTGTGCATGCAGTCTTTCCTTATATCATTTGTACTTTTTGCTTTAATGGTGTTATTGTTGGGAAGAGATATTGAGGGGCCTATTACAAAGAAATGTCCTGTATGTTTTGAATTAAATTATATTCATAAATTGAATTGCGACCACTGTGGTCATTGTTTCAGGAATAAAGAAGGTGCCACTCCTTTATTTTTAGCAAAAAAATGTCCCCAATATATTGAAGTAGTTACAAAAAATAAAATAATATTGCTGCATTATTATTGCTGTGATCATTTTAAGCATAAGAAAGGTATTCTTCCTTTAAGTCTTACAGAACGTAAGACTTTGGTAGAAAATAAGGAATTCAGAAAACAGCAATCCAAAAAGTTAGTCAGATGTTGGGGCTAATGCTTTAAATCAAGAAATGTTTATTCATGAATGAAAAAAACAAGAAAAGAATGTGTAATGCCAGAGCCAATGAATCTAGTCAAAAAGTGTCTTTAAGAAATCAAGAAAATAAAAGAATATCTGATTTGGGAGCCAATGCGTCAAGTAAGAATAAAGCTGCAAGAAATAAAACAAATAGGCATAGAATGTGTGAACAAAGAACACAATAAACTTCAGAAGCTGCTGCCCACAAAAAGCAGATAAAAAAGAGAATTTGTGCGCTGTTAGAAGAGACAAAACTCCAGCCCAATTAAAAGTTAGAAACAGTGGTGGATCTGAGGGTGGGCAAAGCAGGGCATTTGCCCTACCATCAGAAGGGCTTACAAATTATATTCATTGCTAGATAATTATATTCATTGTTTAGATAATAACATTCATGTAAAATACTGTCTCATTGTACTATACATTCAGTGAAACCTCAATCAAAGCCCACATTTTCCCAGCTGTGACAACTAACCACAAGTACTAGGAAGTTCCCCAGGAAGCTTACTTGTTGATACTCAAAATTAATAACTGTAATAACTACTAATAAGCCACACCTACTCATGAATTTCATTAATGCCCTACCATCATTTTGACCTCAGATCCGCCCATGGTTAGAAAATCACTTAATGCTGCTAGTCAGAGATCCAGTAGAAGTAAAACTATTTTTATAGATGGCATTATAGCATTTTTTTTGAAGAAAATTACAATTGGTCCGGATAATGTTAGTCCTGTATGCTATTGAATGATGTGCTATCATAGTGTGTATCACTTTCATAAGGACAAATACAGCAAAGTTGACCCTGAAATGCTACAGTGTTTATCACTTAACTATATTTGTAAAGATGGTAGTCAGTGGGTGTGCCATACTTGTTATCAATCCTTAATGGAAAGTAAGATCCCAAGAATGGCCAAACTGAATGGGTTAATCTTACCAGAAATACCACCGCAACTTAAAAATCTAAATGACATTGGAATTAGGCTTAGTAGCTTGAGGATCCATTTATGAAAATATCCTTACCTACTGGTAAGCAAACGTGAATACATGGACCGACTGTCAATGTTCCTTGTAATGTAAATCATATTTGCAAAGTGCTACCACGTTTGCCGTCTTAGAGTCAAATTATAGCTGTAAAACTTAAAAGAAAGTTGTACTACAAAGGACATTACATGCATGGGTATGTACGTCATGATGTGGTGTTCAATCCTTAAAGTTGGCTTAAAGTTCACTACCCACTTTATAAAGAAAAAGCAATAGACCAAAATTCATTAGCTGATGCAGCTGTAGATAAAAATGCAATTTTTCCTAGTTTGTTGCAAAAAAGCCATCATTTAGAATAACACTGTATATAATACAAATTCACTTAAAAGAATTGATGACAATGAAGTTCCTATGGCATTAATTGAACCAAATAGCAGTGTACCTGCTGAAAATGTTTCAGTAAGTGATAGATTATCATCTAAATTAACAGCCAAAATGAGGTTGCTATGGAAGTACACACTTCACATAGTAACCTTGCTAGCTTTGTAAGGCGGCATGGTTGTTATTTTTGATTAGCCAAGAGATGGTAGCTG
>NW_003547679.1:2030-15028 GCF_000090795.2 Amphimedon queenslandica | reverse complement strand
GGTATGTGTGTGATTAATAGAGATGTACCAATAATCAGTTGGCATATTGGATGTCAGCTTATTGGCCTGCTTTTTATAGTATCGGGTTATCAGTTTTTTTGCATGAATCTGGCTGATATAGAAACACATAGTCAAATGCATGAGAATAAAGGGTTAATTAATTTTAAAACATTATGAGCTAGAAAAAATGTGAAAATGATTCTATAACTGGGACTACTTAAAAATTAGTCAAGATAGTAAATAAGGAAGTGTTTATCACATTGTACATGTGTAAATCAGTGCCTAAAAGGTAGGAAGGAAAATATTGGATCAGTATCAGCTCGGCCAGTATTAGCTATGTTAATATTGGCATATAGGAATATTGGCTTAAATCCATATCAGTACATCTTTTGTGATTACTAATATTAAAGCAAAAATGCTTGTATATAAAAATTGCCCATTAACCACAATGATTATGAGCACAATTACGTAACTGCAGGCTTGTAACGAGGATATAGAGAAAGGGGTTAACCATAAAGGGGTTTAAAAAGGGATTGACAAAGCTAAGTCAACTGCAGGCGTACCTAAACAATTAATACCAAAACTCATCTGTCATTTCAGTAACAAACAAAATACCTATCCAAAAAGAATCAGACACCTCAAGAGAAAATTATTTAGATAAACCCCAAACTTAAGACTACATGACTTCAATTCATGCCTGGTATTTAAATGGCATCTAAATTCCTTTCTAAGATATTACTTCATTTTTTTCCCTAAAACTGGGATATTTCCTTTTCTTATTTCTATCTAGGTATAACAAAGAAAAGCTTTTTATGTCTAGGCTGTCCAGCTCGAGGTTTAGCTAAAGAATTTACATGAGAAAAAGCTGACCATGAACAACAAAGTGAGAAGTGGCAGGTGTGAACAATTGAGACGATGGGTGGAGAAATGGGTGTGTGCTTAGTACAAACCACACCCATTCATCAAAATGGTCCTTCTGTGTCCAGTGTGCTATAGAGAGCATTTAAGAGTTTGAAAAAGGTTATTAACCACATTGGCCTCGTTCATTTCTTTGATTCTAATTTTTACTTCAGGTGTGGGGTTGGTAGATGTCCAAGAACCTATAAAAGTTTCTTATTGTACAAAAACCTATGTCACTGCAGCACAGGCTGTTTCAGACAAATGAAACAAATGGCAACTTACTTTAATCCCCGATGAAGCATAATTATTACTGTGCTATCCCATGCTGCTGCTTTGACCACCCCTTGTTTCCATCAGACCAATACCTCCATACACACGCACCAGTACCTAATCCCCTTCCTTCACACTTAGTGGACAATTTCTTTAGTGGTCATGATATTGTTTCTGTTTGGTTCATTTCGCTCTACATCATTTCTAGTATTTCGCTAAAACAGGTCCAGCAGTGTACAAATAGGTCTTCCCAAGAACAGATCACCAGGTGCGACACCAGTGACAGCGTGTAAAGTGATCCTATAATGAAATAGAACATGAATGAGGACCCCCTTCGAGGAAGTTCCAGTTAAAAGGGCAGCTTTTATGGACTGCTTTAAGGTTAGAACTAGTCGCTCCATATTTGCACTATTTGTAGCTGGATGGTATACTGCTCATCAGTAGTATTTTATTTCCAATCTAGACATAAACTCCTCAAACACCTCTGGCCTAAACTGTAGTCCATTGGCACTTACGACATGTTCTGGGATTTCATACTTACTAAATAAGTGTTGCAAGACCTCAATGGTCTTGGTTGTGGAAGTCACTCACATCTTCCTTACCTCTGGAGAAGGCATCAACAAATACCAAGTATGTTTTGTTAAACAGAGGTCCTGCAAAGTCTACATGGATGCACCTCCATGGTTTAGTTTGCCAGACCCATGGATGTAGTTCCACAGGAGCAGGATCACTCTTGACTTGAGTGCATATAGAACATGCTCTGGCCCGTCTCTCCGTTTCCTGATCCATTCCTGGCGATCAAATGTAACTTGTAGCCACGGCCTTCATTCGCACAATTCAAGGATGCCCGTCATGCAATTCTTCCATTACCCTTTTTTGACAAGCCCCAGCAGGCACCACCACTCTATACCCCCAAAGTAAACATCATGCCTCCAAGGTTAGCTTATGTCTCCTCCAAAGCACATATAAGTGTTCCTCAATTAGGCCACCCATGTAAGGTGTAATGAATGACTGTACTGACCACTGGATCTGTCCTAGATGATGAAGCGAGCTTTGTTGGTTTGGGGAAGAGCTGACATCTAAACTACATTAAACCTAGTGACCACATCAGTACCATAGTTAGTAGAGACAGACTGTAAAGGTAACCTTGACAAAGCATCAGCATGCGCATGATTCTTGGTTCCCCCGAAACCTATGTGAAAGGAATAAGGAGAAAAAAGCTGGGGCGAATCTAGGGGTTGGCCAGGGTTGTCCAGGCCCACTGAAAAATTTTGTGCATTAATTTAAAATCAAATTTTTCATGTGGATGACTATGTAAACTGTGAAGCATGACTACTATGCATACAATTTTTAAACGACAAAAGAGCTCATTTTAACAGATTCAATCTTTAAAATTTTGATTCTGAATGCTGGCCTCGTTGGCCACACCGACTAATTACAACGCCCAAGTCATCAAGGCCCACCCAAGAATGCAATCCTAGATCCGCCCCAGGAAATAAGAATAGCCAATTGTTGTAACCTGGTGGCTGCTAGTGTAGGTATACCAGACTAAGGCCCCACAATAGTCAATAAAGGCTTGTGATCAGTCCACAATGTAAAATGTCTCCCAAACAGGTACTGATGAATATTTTTAATTCCAAAAATTATGGAAAGGGCTTCCTTATTCAGCTGAGAATAGTTGCACCCAGCTGGGGACATGGTTCAGGAAGGAAAGGCTATGGGGCGCTCTTCCTCATTAGGCATTTCAAGACACAATAGTGCCCCCAATTAATAAGCAGAGGCATTTGTAGCCAGAACTACATTATTTTAATTTGGGATTAAAATCGACCAACAGAAGATTTAACATTTAGCATGTTTTGGTCTGTTTAAATGCCTTCTGGCAGTCCTCGTACCAATTCCACTTCACCCCATGCTGAAGTACATTTTTTGGAGGATGCATTAAGGAGGACAAGCTTGGTATAAATTTACCATAATAATTTATTAACCCTAACAAAGATCTTAATGCAGGAATATTGGTTGGAGCTGGTGCATCTTGTATAGCCTTTAAGTTCTTTGGTGCAGCATGTAAGCCCCTTTCTATCTATCACAACCCCAAAATACTCAACGAAATCTTGTAGGAAGGAACATTATGCTTTTAATCAGTTATGCCATTGTTGCGTAATCGCTGCACGACTTCCCTGAGGTTCTTAATATAATGCCGGTTGTTAGAGCCTGAAATAAGTATTTCATCAATATAGCAATGGACTAGGGAAATATTTTGAAGTATGCTGTCCATGGCTCTCTGACAAGTGGCAGAGGCAGAAGCAACTCCAAAATACAACCTAGTGTATCAAAACAAGCCCTTGTTGGTGTTGATGGTGACTAACTTCTTAGGGGATGAAGTTGCACCTGCTGGTAGGCCTGTAATAAGTCCAACTTGGTAAGCTTCTTTCTCCCAGTTAGAGAAGCAAACAGCTCCTGTGGTTTGGATGTGGGTAGTATCAATAAGTAGCAAGAGATTAATGGTTACCTTGTAGTCCCCACAAAAATTAATTCGTCCATCCTTTTTTGGGCATGACTACCATAGGGGAGGTTCAGTCACTTGCATCAACAGACTTTAAAATTCCCGATACCACCAGTCTCTTAATTTTCATCATTTTTTAGAGCAAACGGACAGCTCTTGGTTGAAAATATCGAAGAGCACCTCCTTTCCTTAGATGCAGCTGAGCCTTGTGATTGACAAAAGTTTTAAAATGATCGGAAAACACTGAGCTGTTGGATTTCCAGAGGTTAGTCAATATACCTAGCGTATGCTGACACAATCTAACTTGATATGTTGTAAATATTTCTACGCAGCAATGCTGGGCCTCAACCAGCTATGACAAAGATATCCTCTTGTACTCATTGTCCCTTGTATTTCACCATAACAGAGCATTTTCCCTTCACTGCAATATGAGGCTATCTGCGGGAATTATTTATTAGAGATAATTATGGCTTCTGAAAGGTATGACAGTGGCACCTTATCAAAACTAAGATTATATTTAAATATTTGCTAGTAAAGACAGATAATTTATATACATTTCTTTTTGTTGTTTACCATGTAAATAATGCAAGATATATTGATAAGACTGGCTTTAACTTAATTGCATCTTCTTTTTCATGTATAATTATAACTCAGCACTACATTGTCAAATTAAATGGAACAAAAACCAAAAGCAAGATAAAAATGTGCTTAATTAAGAAAAGCATTAATCTCAATTTTCAATTTTGGAGCATATAGCCTGGTTTTCTCATATTGGGTCACATATTCTCATTTGCCTTGTGTACAGTTGCATTTGTTGGACATGGATTTAAAATATAAACAGCCAACAAATTTAGCATTTATTGACCGCAAGACAAAACAATGTTATTCTATTATCTAAAGGACGTTTGTTGTGATAGATGATTGTTTTCATTTTCCATTGCTTTAATAAAAACCATTTTTAAGAAAGTCAAACTATTAATGTTCTGCAATGAATACAGTTATTATGCTAATGAGTATACTTAAAATATGTATGAATATCATTAATCATCTTATGAATATAGTTCATTTTGATGTCAGTCAAATAGAATGAGGAAGTCACATGACTTCTGTGCGTATAGTCATGGCTTTTGGCAGCGAAAAGATAGGTGTATCATATCACTAAAATAAAAATGGCCACCGTCCCATTATATTCATTGTAAGCTCCTCTTTCAGCTGTACACGTAAGCCTCTATCTCGGCCTCTGGTCCTTCATCAAAAGTCCGAGCTAAAGCAACAATTTGACCAGCAGTATTTTACACTGACATAGTAGCCCTTTCATTGACTTTGATAATAAATGCAAAAGCAGCAAGAGAGAGATCACTTCTTTCTCAGCAAAAGAAGTTTCCAGAACCATAAGTTTTTTGATCAAATACACTTTTTATTTTTTTCATAAAAGGAATAAATGTACAAGTTAAGCAACAAACCTTTCAAATAAGGGAGGTCATTGTGGAGAGGTCTGACTTTTGAAGTTAGTGATTCACTATTTCTTAATAACACTTTCTAGTGTCTATTATTTTTTACTTTTCCAATTCGCAACAATATATTCTTGCATTAAATTCATTACTATCACCCTCAGATTAATTATTAAAAATCATAACATTAATATTGTTTTGTCTGTACAATTATAACTATTAATCATACGAATCATAAAATTTGATCATTACAAACAAAAACATGAAATAATCAGTAAGTTAAAAACGAAACATTGTATAGCTTCTCAACTTTGTAGTAGTAGTAGTACTCTCAACCAAGCTTTAATGGACCTATGGAGGTACACATATGTAACATTAAGACTGAAAAAGGTAGAGTAATGCTTATAAGATAAAAATGCTCACTAGGCAAAACTCAACATTTGCTTTGGTGCATGCCACATTATATTAACAAATAAACATCAATGAATGAGAACAAATAGGTAAATGTGCTATTTGATACTCATAACATCACCAGCACAACAAAATAATCATTAAGAAATATTTATCATAATAAATATAGAATTAAAATGACGTTGAATAATTTTTTCAAAAAGCAGTCCTGACACTGCATTTAAGTTCTGTGCAAAATTTTTATGACTACATAATATTGTATTTATATACCTCGGCCTACTTCAGATTTATTACTATTCTGAATTTACTACAAATGGAGAGAAAAACACGGCTTATTTAAAGCAGTATATTGTAACATTCAAGTACAAAAATGAATAAACACGAAGCGTAGACATTACAACTGAAACCTTATCAATGCAGCAAGTACTATAAAGAATTAGGACTTGTGACTAATGAAACTGATTCCATAAAATCATCGTATGAAACACTGGGGATGATGCTCTTGCAGGCGAGATTAAAAAGTATTTTACATGTTGTATAGTTCTGATTTCATCAATGCTTTATTTAAGGTGAATTTATTGCCATTAAATGGATACATGTATGTTTCCTATAATAGCTTGTTAAGTACTCCTCCCGTAAAAATTGTTCTTGTACATACACTAATGCACCATGTAAGTTCAGTTGCTCATTTTAGGATAGTTGGTGGTTCAATAGAAAAAATTAATAAACAACTATTTCAGGTTTTTAATTGTAGTTTTATTATTTACTGAATATATATACAAATTTGCCTACTAAAAATAGTTGAATCGGTTTCAAAATGAAATATAATACAATGTACTTCTATATTATTGGTCCATACTGTCTATCTTGTATAACTGCTCTGCTCTTCTTTTTTGTTCCTTTATCAGAATGTGTGATGATAGTCATGATCCAGTTAACTGTCCAAAAAATGTAGATGTGAAAACAATGTTACATTAAGATGCGCAGATTTGGAAGAATCAATGCCTACAAATGGACAATTGTTTATTGAAGTTGATTAGTACATGCATGTTGACATAATGTAACTCATGAAAGTATCATTTCTTTTCTATTGGGCCACTTTTATCTTCTACTGGTTTTAAGGTACTACTGTGAACGATGGAGCAAGTGAAAGAGGTACAGTAACTTCATTGCAATGCATAATTGTAATCATATAATCGATTCTTAAATTATTCAAGGTAAAGTAACCATTATACATGACTCTTTCCGTAGGAGAGACTTGATCAGTCATTAAACAGTAACTCATGCAAGTGTGTAATTTTTGAGCTGGAGATCATTGTCACTTCACGACGGGATCATTGCCAGTGGAAGGGAACGATGCTGATTATATTTTTTTGCATTATGTATTATAAATGTTGTATTGACAAAATCTGTTTAACGGGCTACCCAGGCATCAAAAAGTAATTACAAGACGACTGAACGAAATTAAAACTGCACACTAAATTTTTATGGGACTGATTAAATACACTTTGAATTACTAACATTAATACTGTCTCCCTAAAAACCTTTTATAGTGTGATGATATAGGCAGTAACAGCAGGGAAATTCAGAAAAAACTTCACTCTAACTGCCTTAGAAATAAACGCCATCTTTGTTGTTCTGTCATTGCCGGACACCTCTGTATATCATAAAAATGGTGGGAAAAGTTAATTGCATGGTGGGGTTAAGTTATGACGTCATATTAGTCAAATCATTAATAAAAATGGCACATTTCCTGACTATTGTTTATATAGTTGTTTCATCTAGTGGATGCAGGTTCTAGCAAGTTCTAAAGTTTGCAATAGTGGCATAATGAAGGCAAACACTCAATGAAGTTTGTATGCAGTTCATGCTTTTGCAATACACTGGTACTTTAAAGTCATTAAAACTATATGAGACAATGCAGCCCGTTTGGCAAAACTTTCATTACTTTTGCTAAGTGATGCAACATACTTTAATAGACAACAATATTGTAAAAACCATCATATTGCTTAAAATCAAAGTCTATGCATGATGTTAAAGATTTTTCTACTCAGTTTTCATTCATTTTCAAACGTTTGGTGAAGTTTATTGCATCTCACTGTTGAGAAACAAGTATATTTTGTAGAAAAAGTATAAGCAAAACAATTAGTCCCGAAATCGAAATTGTGGGTTTATCTGAAAGTACCATAAGTTAACATATATACAATGAATGAAATATGCAAAATCATACACACTGACACACTCATCACATTACTTGTGACACACCATCAACAATCACTTTAGTTTCCATAAAAGTGTATCATTCTGTTAATCATGCTTAACATACCTTCATTACAAATGACAAAAGTATTTGGACCTTCTACCTACCATGCTGTGCATTCAATTGCCATTCTCAACTTGCATTATGATAGGACTCTAAAAGGTCATATGTACCAGCATTTAAAGTCACCTGGTATTAGTGAGGATGCGCTCTTGCTATGAGCTCAACAGTACAACGGCTATCAAGAGGAGAGAGTGAAGAATGGATTCTGAAGGCCTGTTGCAGACCAAGTTTTAATCTGGGATGAAGTATATGTACATTTATTGCTCATTTAAAGTAATAATCTATTTTGTTATACAGATCCAGTCGAGACTGATTTGGAACAGCAGCAATTCCTTTATCTTTGGATATGCCATGTTTTCTGAGGATTTTATCAGTCTTCCTGATGTTTAAGATGGAATATGAGAAGATGAGAGATGTCAAAGGACAACGTACATGCTGCAGTTTCTTTGGAGAGATCTAAGTTCATATTTCAATGTTGTTGGGCGATATATTAATTGTTCTGGTACCATGGAAAAACAGATCCTCCATTCAGTTGTTGTCCAGGCTATGCTATCTTTCTGTCAGTTTGGCTTTCATGTTTGGTCATTGTTATGATGTCTGGGAGGTGATCACTGCCAAAATATGACAAATTTATAGAATGGTGTACTTGTCCATGTGCATATCATTGTCAATTAATTATGTGTATCATAACAACAGCCAAGAGTCCAACATGATCAGAAATCACCGGCCCACCAGTATTCTTTTCTTGCGACATAGGTCAATAAAAAAGTATCATGGTCTGAAATACAAAACAGCTATGGACAACATCATTGGGCACGGCTAGGTTTTGTGGTTGTGGGTTAACTTTATAATGGCTGCTTGCAAGTTCTATACAAAAAAAATTCTAATAATTTATCCCCACAAATTATGCTCATGGAAGTTAGCTGTGATAGACACCACATCCTTTATATATTTTGTAAAGCTTAAGCTAGATCAGTAATAATTAACACTTACATCAATCATTTCTTCAAATGTTGTGTTGCTTTCTCAACAAACAACTGATCTATAACTGGTTTGGAGTGAGGTTACCCTATGAAGAGAGCGGATGATTGTTCCAAGCACTTGTGAAATGTGTGAGAGCCGTATTTATACAAGAGATGTAGCTGAAATGCAGGCAAAATAAATGAATATTTTCATAAACTTAGAAGAGATGTGCTTGTTCCAAATGATAGAAGACCTGACGAAAAAGTACAGTACATTGTGAAGACATGTCCCTTTACAGCCTTTCTATCCTCTGATTGTGGACACTCTTGCCAGTATTAAAACTTTCCCTATTAAGTCCTCTCAGGGGATGATCCAGCATAAAAGTAGCTACTTGCATGTTCGCATCCCCTCTCTCTGCTCTAACTCTATCTGGTAAGTCATAACATCTCACACCTTCTGTAAAAAGATTAAAAACAGTTTCAGCCCTGTTGTTGTCACTACAGTGGAGGTAAAGAATCTTGCCGCTATGGCCATTAATACACCCATGGATTATTATACGCCACCTGCAAAGAATTACAGTAATAATGATAAGCACAAAGTGTGGAGGTTAATTAATAATTAATGCACTTTTCAATTTGGAAATTCCTCTTGATCATAAATATTGTACCCTAAAGTACATGAAATTTCTTGCAACATGGACAAGCCACAGGTCTATTAAACAACCTCTTTTGAAAGCATAAAGTTTTCTTCCTAATTAATGCTAGAAAACTTTTTATCTGTTGCCACAGTCTATTATGCACCTAGAATAAGGAAATTATTTGGTACCAGAAAATGTACATGTGTATTTATAATTGGGGTATAAAAATTAAGCAGTATATAGGAAACAAACATCACTGGAGATTAATCAAAATAAACAAGACTGCTGCCAAAATAAATCTGGAGAAAACGCTGTCATTTCTGCATTATACTTTTGTGGCCCAAAAACTTCACAACTTCTACCTCTAAGAAAGTTTAATATGTCAAACTATTAAAATAAATTTTCTTTGGTTTATTTTTCGTGACTTTGGACAAAAACTGTGCTACTAAAAATACTCATTAGTAACGCGGTAGCGTTACTATGTAGGATTCATTATTATAATACTTCACCATTAAAAGCACAATGATTAAAAATACTGACATGCCATTAAATATAAATATTATTTCCTACAACCAAGATGTCACATTTATGTCATCAGTAATGCTTCGTCGTGGCAACATTAAATTACGTGATTAATTTATAATTTCCGTCTACGTGATACAGAGATCTCGGAGATTTCACATTATACTATCTTCACCATATTATGTAAAGTTGGAACCATGAGGATCTATCCTTTGCAACAATTTCCTAATTCTTATTTGCAAAACCCTAATTCCCCTACTAAGATGGCCTTGCCATTCCCGCACATAGGAAATGAACTTTGAATGCTTCTGGTCATTCAATCTAGTTCATGGTCAGTTGTTTCAGCATATTGGGCTGAAATGGATATTCCACACTGCTCTATCCTTCTAAATATTGTATAAACTGATACAACAATTATACCAGCCACTTGGGGAACCGTGAAATGATTCTCCACTAAATAAACCAACTGGTTTCTAGCAATAATAAACATTGGACGACAAGCATTACCAGATTCTACCACTGGTGGAAGGGGGCTTTCTCCTACAGCGTTAACCCACACTTCTGAATATGTAACAACTTAAAAAAATCCACAAAATGTGTCTGGATGGTTTCTTAAATGCAATTATCAGCATGAAATCAGGTAATGACGTAAATGCCTCACAATAGGACTTCAATGAGACTGAAATATGGTGACAGTAGACATAACAGATTTTAATTTAAGCTAGAATTAAACCACAGATACAACCAACCCCGTAATGACATGAGCTAGCCACTTCTGCATGAACCTCTGAACCTCTGCACATTTGTGATGTTATTGAGCTTCACTCCACAGATACAACGCAACACTGCAATGGAAAACACATGGAAGCCAGCACTGCCCTGCAACGCAGCAAGCTGCCCCTGTTTAAAAAGTATACTCCCTGCTATTGAAGTACTTTAACAGTAACAAAATAAACTCTATGGTTATTGTCTGTTGGAATGTCTGTATACGCTACTCTTAGAGCAACAGAGTTGCTTCTCATTGATGTGTTGAACCCTTCTTATTAACATTAGTATGTGGGAACAACTGCACGTTGTAGTAAAGAGAAAAACTGTCTTATCCAGACCCTCAAGACCCTCCTCCCCTACAAAATCTACATAAAAGAATATAATAATTGCAAAATAATTGACACAATGATGAAACCTGTATCACTGTACAGAAGACTCTGCTGCAATTCTTTGTACTCTTGTTTCCAGGATGTTATTTCTCTTCACAAAAATAGTCATCCATTCTTCTTTGACATTATCCTAATGATTTGGGGTCAATTACAATTGCATTTTGAATTAATTACAATTACAATTACATAATTGTACAATTGTCATTGATACATGTATGCATTTTAAACCATGGACCGTAAATGTAATTGCAGCTAGTCATAACTTACATGGCCAGATGAGATATATACTACGGATAACTAAAACAGTCTAGGTGATAGTCTCAAGGCAAAATCTCTTGCTTTTCATTGTTTGAAACCCTACTGAAATATGAAAGTTCTAATGCTCCTTTTAAAAGCTCTAAACCAGTTTGTAAATATTGTAGAGTTAAAGTGTTTCTGGATCTGATACAGCATCATCAAACTATTTACTCATCTAAAGGGATAGCCAGCATGTTAGTATTTCATTTAAGAGGAAACATCGAGACATAATGTAGTCCAGCAACACAATCTGTCCTTGCGATACACTGTAGTGCAGCTGAAATTAAGTACTGCTGAAGGTTTTAGAGGTACAGAAAGAGCTCCAGAGAAGAAATTTTAAAAGCGTTTCAACTGCACTTCTAATGATAAAGAACATAAAAAGTTTAAAAAAACAAGGTTAAGTACAATTCCGAACGACCAGCGAAAATACGAAATGAAAATTCTACTCGTGACGCAAATTCTACTCTACATTGTACTGTCAATGTTATTTTGTAAAATTTATGTATCACCTTGGAATGTAGAGTAGAATTTGCATCACAAGTAGGATTTTCATTTTGTATTTTCGTTGGTCGTTCGGAATCCTACTTAACCTTGCTTTTTTAAATTTTTTATGTTCTTCTTTGTGTTGATTTTTTATAGTATTTCTTTAGTTGCCATTGTGATGCTTGTTGATTTTACACAAACAATAATTTTCTTTATTATTATTATCATTGTTATCACTTTACATCATTTATGAGAGACAGCATTGAATAGACATGCTGAAGGAATATCAACTATCCTGATGACAAGTGAAATTAATACTAGTCTTCACACAAGTCCTTGTTCAAGAAGCTGTGAGCTAAGTGTCCATCTTCCCTGCAATGTTGCAGCTATTCCTGTTCCTTGAGGCTGTTGTCATTCATATTATCATTGCATATCATAACATAAATTATTTACTTGTTTTTTTAAATAAAATACAATCACACACTTGATAACACAGTAACATGTAAGATTAATACCTCCTTTTAGCTGGAAACCTCCACTAAAGTATTGCAGGAAGTTGATTCCAAGCATAACTTGGTAAAAAAATAAATTGCTTCTTCCAGAGCTGCAGATCTGCATCTCAGCATGCACGACCACACCCAAATTTTGGAGCACATGCTTCTTTACTTAACAAAATGGTGGCATGCAGCTAAGATGGCTTTTCCAGCAGTCACAGTATCACTTTTTGTTTACTTAAAGAATGATGTGATAAGACATGGACCAGTGCATAGAATGTTGGAGTAGATTGGTGTAAGAATTATCCTTGTAGCATCAACTCATACTGAGATACACACCGACAACTGGATTGACTGGACTTGATGAAGATGATGATGATGATGATGACAAAGATGAAGATGAAAAAAGGTTGCTGAACAAAACGGCTGGTTCGCCAATTTTTTACTTTTCACTAAGAAAAGGTCCCGAACCACGCTAGTTGTACCATTGGAGTCCTCTGGTATAGATAAGGTCCTCTATAAAGTCTGGTAAGCATAGAGCTTGTTTTCCCGGTATAGCAAGGCTGCAAAAGTCGTGGCAGCCATTT
>NW_003547679.1:0-1338 GCF_000090795.2 Amphimedon queenslandica | reverse complement strand
GATAGTTTTATACTTTACATATAATTGTATTGGCCTTTCCTTTGAGTCTTGTACATTGTTCAAAGTTTGTTTCCCACTTCTTGATAGAAGCCATTTTATTTTATCCGCCTACACAAAAACTGCACATTAGTGGCAGTTTTGGCGTCAAGTACTCTTCAAGTGTCCATTTGCTTTGACTATTTCTCTTTTTCTATAACTGCGCTCTAGTTGTATCATATATCAAAGTACCAGAGTTTTGGAGAGGATTATAATAAGAAACCGCTGTCTGTAGCATTTAAAATAAAAAATTTATTACATTATGCAGATTTTAAAGTGAAAGTCAACCTAGTATAGTGGAGTCACTTCCCTTATTGTCGCACTTGCACAATAAAATAATAATGTTTACATAGTGTGGTAAATTAATATAGAGTAATTGTATTTATAGAGTAACTAAAAGAATGTGAAAAATTAAAGGAGCGAGTCTAAGTAAGCTGAATAATCTACATGTCTGAGCTAGGAAAGCAATTGCACATACCTAAAATTTGTAGATATTGTTTCAGTTATCTTGCTTAAAATAAAGTTATCGTGCATATAATTGGAAGCAGTCACTGATAAATCATATTTGAAGATTGTATATCTGCTTTGTTAAACTAGGTTTGCTGCTAGAGAAGAAACATCACCTAGAATAAATCTCATCATGCTTGCAGCTACAGTACATGCAGCTTTCTCACTTGCATTAAACTTATCAGAGTCCCTTATATCAAGGAAAAAGATAGTATAATCTGCTTTCCCAACCTTTATTTCTCTAGAGAACTTTTTTGACAGCAATGAAGTCTTATCTTGCTGACCGTTTGTTGCAAAATAAGCTCAGAGTTGCTGATAGCCGCCACATTATTCATTGTGACCACACCCGCATTCATTGAAAATTAGACTATTAAACTTTTATAATAGTTTGACAACCTGCCCGTACATACACACACAGACATTTTGTCATCTTAGTGGGGCAAGCTCTGGCTCACACCAATTATTCCAAGAACTAGACAAATGTAAAACATTTTACTGGGCCGAGCCTGATATGCGTTTGTTTATCTGAAAGCAATTTAATGATTTCTTGTGATAAAATGAAAAGTAAATCATCAGTAGCTTATTATGTGAGAATGATGTTAATAGTCTTGCTGTTGTAGGTAAGTAAGACTCCAAGTAAGACTCATGCATGATTCTGTATAGCGTTATCACAATAGAGAGAGACTATCATCACAAGGTTAGCAGTCAGTGGGTCACTGCATGTACATGAAGTGGTTTATCTCCACTTTTTTAAGTTTCTTGCTAATTGAGAAGTGTCTGCATGGACAGCAGATC
>NW_003547678.1:12898-15030 GCF_000090795.2 Amphimedon queenslandica | reverse complement strand
CCCTGGTTTCTACACGTCACCAGGAGGTTATAAGATGTCATTGAATGTTCTTCCTAATGGACAGGGTACCAGTAAAGGTATGCACCTCTCTTTCTTTGTGTGTCTAATGGCTGGAGAATATGACAATTCATTGGAGTGGCCATTTCAAGGTGAAGTTACTGTGGAGCTACTGAATCAACTGGAGGATCAGAATCATAAGAAGATCACCATATGCTATAATGAATCAACTGAGGGCCCTTGTAAGGAACGGGTCCAATCACAAGAGGGCAGAGCTAAAGGATGGGGGAGGAGAAGGTTCATATCTCATGAAGAGTTGGAGTATAACCCAACTGCTAACTGTCAGTATCTGAAAGATGATAGTCTGTACTTCAGAGTCAGTGTAAAGGCTAAAGTGGAGTCAGCAGTATACATGTACTGTAATCCTTAAACTAATGTGCACATCATGCATCATTTATCGAGACTATCATTATACTGTATGTATTGATTGTACTCATGTATCATAATCATCATGCTATCATGTATTGGACTATGAGGAACCAGTTTAATAATTTCTTGTTTTAATTAAGAAATAATTCATTTTCTATGCTCCTCCATCTCTCTCTCTATTTTATTTTCTCTCCTCTCTATGATGTGGTAATACCCTCAAATTACCCATGGGACATGGGCAGTTTGAGGTTATTACCCGCATTAACCACATCAGGGAGAGGAGATAAAATGAAATAGAGAGAGAGAGAGATGGAGGAGCGTAGAAAATCAATTATTTCTAAATTGAGACAAGAAATTGTTAAACAGATTCCAGCGAGCACTGGCATTTGATTGGTTAGATCCATAGGAGGTGTAGGTTGAGCTATGAACTACGTAACTGGAATGATTGGTTGAAAATAAGAGAAGAAATGAGCACCAAAAATGATAAAAGGAAGACAAGTGCATGAAGTTTGAAGAGACTTCAAAATGTGTGTGATCTTGTACTGTGTATAAATATAAATCATAATAGAATTGAATTAAAGTCTATTGCGTGAACGTGTGAATATGTTAATTATACGTGCTGTTAATAAGATTTAGACAATTCAATTTTAATTACAGCAAACTTGCAATTCATACTCTCTTTCTCCAATTGTGTGGAGCTTGCTGCTGAGAGGTACTATTATTCTTGCTACTGGTGCTCAAAGTGCAAACTCAATCGCAGTAAAATTGAGGAACAACATTTTCATTAAAGAAAAAAAAACCTAAATCAAAAATCATTATTATTTTTACTAGCCCTAAATTCATCTCTATGCTAAGACTGATGAAACTATGAACTTTAAAAGTCTAAAAGTACTAATCATGTTCTGAAACGACCTGCTAATGAGGTTTAGTCAACGATCCTTTCTCTCCTGATCTTCTCATCTCTCATAGCTGGCATCAGGCCCTTCTCAAATACAATGGACAGCAAATCGTCAGGTTCTTCAGTGTCGGGATACTGACGAAGGGCCCACTTGATGTAGACTAGGAACTCATTCCAATCAACGAAGCCATCATTGTCCATATCGAGAGCTTTGAGACCTTTCTTGGTCCTACCACACCTGTAGCAGCCAAAGTATGGAGCCATGAACCCATGATAGAAAGAATCAAATTCAAGTCGTCCATCTCCTTTGTTCTCTCCTTCCTCTCTTAAGTCCCAACTGTCCCACTCTTCACGGATCTTCGCAATGAGGTTGTCGTGATGAACTGCACTCAGTTTCTGTTTTGCAATTACGTCTGCCATAGCTGGGGTCAGCTTCCCTCCTGAGCGATCAAAGAGGAGGACAATACCAGCTGGGCTGTGATACTCTTCCTTCCTGCCTTTTCTCAGGTCTGCTAGCATCTGCTCCTTCATCTCTTGGAGAATCTTTTGGTCTGTGAATTGCGGATCATCACCAAACACATTAATGAGGCGGTCAGAAAGCATTTCAGTAGTTGCCAGAGTGGTGATACGATTTGGAGCTTCAACGCCAAAAAACTCTGCAAGATCAAAGTCTCCGACTCCGAGGAACCCAAACACCAAATCAATGGACCTCTCCCCATAGACCACCTGCTTAGGGTGAGGCATCTTCCCTGTTGTTAGCTTTGTGACTGCAATGGCTGCCTTACGAAGCTGAGTGCAGTTGTATTTC
>NW_003547678.1:5964-12589 GCF_000090795.2 Amphimedon queenslandica | reverse complement strand
CCCGTTGGAGTCCATGACCCTACGCATACTGGCAGTCCATGCCTCCAGCTCTTCAGGGAGGTACTCTCCCAGTGGGTCCTCAAAACACAAAGCAAACATGCGACTTCCTTCAGGAAGACGAGAGAGGTACCTCACAATGTAGAGGACACGATCAGGGTATTTTGTCATTGCAATCGGAAAGTCGCGAAAGTTGAGGAGGATCTTGCCGTTTGGAGCAAACTCACGGACTTGGTCTATCCTCAGCTTAAGGAGCTGGCACATGTCATCAACAGTGAACTTAGTGCCCCATTCGCAGTTGCTGTCTGCAAGGTCAAACTCAAAGAAGTTGTTTAAGAGACCAAACCTCTTGTTTTTCCTGAGGCCAACTGGGACCTTCTTGCTGTCATAGACTCCATTGACAACCCCCTCGGTGACCTCAGAGAAGGAAACGAAGTCGGTGAAATCCTCTCCCTGGTCCTTTAGCCACTTCACGAAGACATCATCAACTCGCTTCATGTTTGCAAAAGATGCCACAATGACGTCCTTGATCCCGCATTTCTTGACATGGTTGTAGATGTCAATCTTGTTCTGGAGGGTATGGCTCCTTAGTTGTCCCACGGTGCTCTCACGAATGGAATTGTCCAAGCAAAAGAAGTCCATAGTCCTCAGTCTCTCTCTCTTCTGTACCCTCACCTGCTCAATGTGGGCCTTGATGGTAGCTACCTCTTGCATCAGGTCATCAGTCCCTGCAGTTCCACACTCCATTGGGTCTGCCATGGTTTTACTTTCTCCTTCTCCTTCAGCGGTGCTCTGGCCGACTGAGTAGGGCCGCAGCTAGGCTGTGGCTTTTAAAGAAAAGAGCCGGTTGAATGATTTAATCATAATACTATAATTATATTATAGTAATTAATAATTCAATTATAGTAATTAATGATTAAATGAATATTAATAATAGGCGTGGCTTATTAATAAAATGGAGGATCAGAGCTATGAGGAGAGACAGAGAGACGAGCTGGAGTTCCTTCAGTTTGTGTTCATGAGCGACTTTGAGGACATGAGAGAGAAGGACACGTGGAAGGTGAGGCTGTCATTATATTGATTTTCGTCTTTTGCATGCTATTGCTGTCACTGAATATTAAGAATAATGTTATATTAATTATCTCCTTCTCCTCTCTTTCTGTCCTCAGATCCAAAGACCTCCTGAGATAATGATAAAACTGACGCCACAGAAGAGCATCAGCACCAGTGTACAGAGACTACAGGTGGGTGTGGTTACAGGTCAGCTGTACAGGGAGTTGGACCGGTATATATCCTGTAATGTAATGTATTGACTGTATTTATCAAGAAATATTGGCTCAGTTTGGCTGGGAAGTAATTCCTTGCAATTAGTTTTGCTAGTTTATATGACATTTCATTTTGTATACATGCACTTTGTGTACAAAATTGTTGTATTTTGTAAAACTCATCTTTTATTATCATTTTAGATTTCTGTCAAGTTACATGCGAAGTATTCTTCCGATTATCCAGACACGCCCCCTCAATTAGACCTTATTGAGCCACACCTCCTCTCCAAGGACCTCGTTAAAGAATTATTGACTGAAATTAATGACCTAGCTAAGAGTAGAATTGGAGAGGTAATAATATTTAATATTATATTATTATTAAATAATAATATAATATTTTGTAGACGTAATATATTTCATTGGTCAATAGTCATTGTTATACATAAAGACATAATTAATAGTTGATACCCTTATGCTGTGTAGCAAGTTTAAGCTGATCCCGACTTCAGTTTTTCAAGTTATGGCCATTTTAAGAAAACACCAAAAATATGAAAAATACCCAAGGCTATAGCCCATGGTTTTTCCCAAAAAATGGCTCTGAAATCACTCCAAATTTTTATTACATTTTGTGATACATATTGATGCCCTTATGCTGTGTAGAAAGTTTGAGCTGATTCTAATTAATAATTTTCAAGTTATGATCATTTTGAACAAAATTATAATATTTTATTTTAATTTTTAGGTGATGATGTTAGAAATAGCTCAACACGTCCAATCATTTCTACACAAACACGACCGACCCCCAGTATCACTGTATGAGGAAATGGTAGGGTCACACTCACCTCCTCTTCCTCCTCCATTATTATTAAACAAACAACAACAATAAACAACAACAATAATAATAATAATAATGATAAACAAGGTTCTTCTTTTTTAAGGTTAAGAGGAGAGAGAAAGAAGCTGAAGAGGAAAGCAAAAAGAAGTTTCAAGAACAAGAAGTTGCCAGACACCAAAGACAAGAAGAGGTATACACAATGTACATATACATGTACATGTACATGTACATGTACATGTACATACTAAAATTAATTATACAACATTATACCTGAGTCTCTCTCTCAACCGTTAGATTGCTCAGGAGCTGCAGCGGAGACAGGATCAACTGAGAGAGAAACTATTGCAAGATTTTGACGAGGTATGTCGTATCTCTATTTAAAGCCCACCTCCCGCCCCCTCACAGGAGAGCTCCAGCGATGATGAACTCGTTACTAAAAATAGTAACAAACCAACCGGTCAGAAGGACAGTGATGACATCACTAACCCGCCCCTCCCTCTCCCTCTTGAAGATAGTCCAATTGTGGGACGAGGGAACGGGAACATCCTCCGTGGGAAGCTACTGGGTTAGTGTCTGAAAGACTCCATGAGTGCACGCATATCATTATGTTGCTAGGAGACAGTAGTCATGGTTACTATTCAGTGTACTGTGGTATGGAGGTTGATACTGGTAGTCTAGTGTGTGTCTATGAATGGATAATACCCTGCAAGACACAGAAGAAGGCTGACACTAGGAGGAGCAGACAAGTAAGAATGATAATAATAATAATAATAATAATAATAATAATAATAATAATAATAATAATAATAATAATAGTGTTATTATGGATCACTGTTAGATCATGTAGGAGACTTTTGGTCTCTCCTATTTAACCTAGTGGGAGTAATGTCCATTTTTACTTAGATTGGTTTAACTCTAGCTGTATCATTAATAGGTTGCTAGTATCAGGCAGGAGTATGACTCATTCAGTGAGAGGTTCATTAGTCACTCATCAATTGTCAAATATTTATTAATGAGACACAATCTCACTGAACACGGGATACTAGTCGAGGTACATGTTAAAGGGGAAATTTTTGAGGATGTTGAGTGTTTTGATTTTGCAAACACGAATTGTTCTGGCAAATACATTTACTTTTAGCTATCAAAATAGCCAGGATTTCTCCCTTTCAAAATTACCAGCTCCATGTACATGTACATGTACATGTACCTATTGATCATCCCTCCTCCTCCTCCTCTGCTGTAGGTTGGTATGGAGTACATTACTGGTGGTAGTCTGAACTCTCTCCTTCAAGGTTCAAGTTCCTCTCCAATAACTGGAAAAGTATTTAAACATTAATATATCAATTTAATAATTTTAATTATTATTTCAAAGTCCCTCCAGCTTTATAGTAAGCAGTTGCTGGAGGCTGTAGCTTACCTTCACTCGCAAGGAATAGTCCACAATGACATAAGGGTAAGCCCCTACTAATTAAAGTATTATTATTATTATTATTAATTAGCCGTCACTGGTTTTTATTGATCCTGTTCAAGGTGTCAAACTAGCTGGTCATACCATAATCAAGAGGTTATTAATAATTAATTAATTCATTAATCCTTCATTTATTAATTAATATTAAGGTTATCCGATTTGACGGGCAAAGTTAATGAGGAGGCGTGGCCTAGAGGCTTCTTCACTAAACTAGGAGGAAAGAAAACCGATATTTTAAAACTAGTAAATTAATAGTAAATTAATAGTAAATTATTCCAATAAACTCTTCCCTCCTCCTTCCCTAAGGGTATGGTTATATTCTGTATGTCTGTGGGTCGGGTTACTGTCTCATACCCACCTGATGTTCCTGAACATTTCAGTGAAGACTTTAAAGATTTTTTAAACAAGTAACAGACATTTTACTAACCATCAGGAATATGACTTCCCTCCCTCTCTTCCTCCCTCGTAAGGTGTCTCAATAATAATGAATACCAGCGATACCCTGCTCATGAGTTACTGGTTCATCCGTTCATAACTCCGCCCACTTTTATTCCTGGATCTATAGACCATACCCACAGGACAGAGGGTAAGCCACACCCACTTCATTACTGACATTGTTTCCAGCTGGTGTTGGGCTGTTAAGAGATAAAAGTGCTGACTCAGGTTTAGCTGATCCTGTCTCTCATGTTGGGGGCAGGTCTCGTCTGGAGGCAGAGTTTGAGGTCCTGGAGGTGCTGGGTAAAGGAGGCTTTGGAGACGTCATTAAAGTGAGGACCTTCTACATGTACATGTACATGCTACTGACTATCTGGAATTAATAATGTTATTATTATATATGTACATGTATGTCCTACCATCTATCTGGAATTAATGTATAGGTTCGTAACTACCTGGACAGTAGACTGTACGCCATTAAGAAGGTGAGACTGACTGGGGGCAGTAAAATGATGACTAAACTAACTCGAGAGGTGGAGCTATTGTCACAGATGAACCACGAGAATATCGTCAGGTAGACCACACCCCTGACCACACCCCTGACCACCCACCACCCTATTGTCACTAGGTATTACAATGCCTGGATTGAGAAATACAGCGAGCCTAATCACCATGGCAACGAGGAGGAGGGGGAGGAGTTTAGTGATAGTTCGGAAGATGAAGACACGACAGAAGAGGAGGAGGAGGAGGAGGAGAGAGAGGAAGGACTGTCCTTCATTGAATTCAAATTAGACGAATCTACAAGACTTGACTCATCAGATCAGATCAGAGATGATTCCTACTCCTTCAGCAGTGATGTCTTCACTGATACTGAAGACAGGGACGTGTTTAAAGGGAAGGTTGATACCCCTGGTACTAATGTGGCCACTCTATTGGAGGCTGACCTAATGGTGACCACACCCAGGAGAGGATTCATACAGTAAGGACTGGTAATACTCGTATACATGTACATGTATTATTATTACTGTTTATCTTGTGTCTTTATTAGTTCAGAGTCTTCTGATTCTGTGGTGTTTCAGGACACTAGTTTAATGGCTCCTCCAGGAGGAGAGGGAGAGGAGGGAAGTACTGCTACTGGTGGTGGTGGTGCTGGTGGTAGAGCAAAGCAAAAGCAAACAGGGCAATCACAGTATCTGTATATACAGGTAAGGGAGGGAAGGAGAATGGAAGGAGAAATGATTGAGGAATGATTAATGAATCACTGTTAGATCTAGAGGGAGTTTAGGAGACTCTTGGTCTCTCATATTTAGCCCTAGGTCTCCTTCAGTCTTCCATTCTTAGTTAGATCAATCTTCCAATAGTTCTAACAATGATCATGTGTCTCTTTAGATGGAATACTGTTCCAATCAAACTCTAAAGGTATTGATTGATTCTGGTCAGCTGATCAAGAGCTCAGGGTTTGAGTTAGGCTGGCAGCTGTTCAGAGAGATCACCGAAGGACTAGCCCACATTCACTCCCAGGGGATGATCCACAGGGACCTCAAACCAGTCAATATATTCCTTAACTCTTCAGGACACTGTAAGATCGGGGACTTTGGACTAGCTACCACCTTCAGTAAATATCACACAGGACTATCAAGACAGCAATCTATACCCAGCAACACCAGTATACTGGCTGGTGAGTCTTAGCTTTATTTATTTATTTATTTATTTATTCATTTATTTTATTATTATTAGGTGACACTGGTCTAGTCGGTACTATGCTGTATTTAGCTCCAGAGCTTCTAAAGTCAGTAGTCAAATACACTCAAGTGGGTCCATTAAGTACATCATGTCCTAATATGGTATGTGTGTCTCTCGTTAGAAAGTGGACATGTATAGTTTGGGTATCATCCTGTATGAGATGTCCCACCCTCCACCTGCTACAGTGATGGAGAGGGTGAAGATACTGACTGATGTTAGGAAGAAGGAGATCGTCTTTTCTGAGAGATTCAAGACATCAAAGAAGATGAGCAAACAGGTTACTACTACACTACAATTACTATTTACACTGCATGTACAATTACAATGTACTACATGTACATGTACATTGTGTATATGTCATGTAGTAAATTTTTTCTATTCATGTCCAGCTGTTTGTTGTCAGGTGGTTATTAAACCACAGTCCAGCTGAGAGGCCGACCAGTGCCCAGTTACTGAACAGTTCCCACGTACCAAGACAGATCGAGGAGGAGCAGCTGCAAGAAGTAACCAATAATTTAAATTATACATGTACCTACATGTGTATATTTTACGTCAATCTCTCTCCTCCCTCCCTCCCTCTCCCTCCTCAGGCTGTCGAACACACTCTACAGAATCCCAACTCCTCCCAGTACAAGAGGTTAATGGAGAAACTGTTCTCTCAAGAGAATTCAAAACTTTTTGAAATGTCTTTCTTCTCGGAACACTCAAGCCTTGACCTGGATAAGGCAAGAGCTGAGAACCTTAATATTGAGAGCTGTAATAATAATTAATTCACTCACTATAGGTCAATAAATCCTCCTTCAGTCCAACATATTTCCTATTGCAGCAGTTTGTGTGGAATGTGACTGAATCAGTATTCAATAAACACTGTTAGTCATCATG
>NW_003547678.1:0-2500 GCF_000090795.2 Amphimedon queenslandica | reverse complement strand
TTTAATTTCATGAAATAATAATCATATTTCTTTCTTTTTATTGTGACCATAATTACATTATTTACAGTGTATAAATTAATGATGAAAGACATCAATTTTAAAGTTTTTTGTTTGTTTTTTAATAATAACAACTATCTTCTCTTAGGATAGAGTCTGATAAACATTATCATTTGAATGAAGACGATGAACACTATTATCAGCATCATCCATACCCAGCAGGAGCAACCCTTGCTCTTTTCCTTTAGTCTGTCAGTTTCCTGTGTCATTCCACTGATGTTGTCTTCAGCTGAAATTGAAGTCTTCTTTAGAACCTTTCAAAAAAATTCATATAAAAGAAGATAATTGATTTTAATGCATCCATTATCTCTCTCATTACTTGTGTGTCACTCTTAATGATGTCTCTTGCTGCCAGTGACTGTTGCTTTAATGATCTGCTCAGTTCAATCATGTCCTGAGCTATCCTCTCCTGCTGCTTCTCATGGTCTGCCATTGCTTGCATCATCTCTCTCTCGTTCAGTGTCTTTGAAGTGCTGCTAGACTTTAAGGACTCTTGCTGTAAAGGAAACAGAATCTAAGAACATTTACCAGTATATGCATCAGAAAATGTATCAAAAGTGAAGAATAATAGTACAGGGACTTTGGCCTGATTTTTTGAGCAATTTTAAAAGTTCGTAAAAATTCAAATTTCATCAAAATGAGCTAAAGGTTTCTACACAACATAAGTACATGTAAATGTATCGGATCCTTTTCAATTTTAGTAAAATTTCCCCAGACTATAGCACAGAGCATAGTTGAAGCAACTCTAAAATTTGTAACAATTCTAATTTTGACCAAACTTAGTTTAAACAAAAGTACAAGTATATGATTCAGTTCATTATGTTCCCTCACTCGACTGAACAGTTCTTCTCTCATGGCTTGAGAGCTCTTGGTAGCTGAACGTCTCAGCAGGCCACTCCCTCTCATGGTGGTGTCATTAAGGATTCGTTGATTGGGTACATCAGTTGTGGAGGAAGAGGTCAGGCATGAGTCATGAGGAGTTGATGAAGCTACAGACACAGACAGATAAAGTAATTAATAGTAAAGAGAGGATTCCTTGTCTATAGTGTGGGCTCATTTAGAGTACAAAAGTTTGCTAATTCATTTAATAATGTAATAACATCACCAGTAGCTAATGGCTTTATGAAGCTTCCTACAGACTAGTTTAATGAAGGAAATACTGCAATAGCATCATTGCCTCTTATATCAAAGGAACCACTGGTTGTCTGCAATAGCAGTGTCTGCCTCATGTACAAGTGTCTGTGGTCTAGTTACTCTTCATTACTTTCTTCGTTTTTCTTTCTCTCTAGTTTGTCTTTTATTTCATTCGCTACTTCTTGTAATATTGTGAGACGTCCCTTGAAACTAATCAACTGATCCAAACAAACTCTAACAACAACAACAACAATAAACAACAACAAATAAACAACAACAAACTTACTGTGATAAACTACTAGTATTTTCTAATTCGTTTATTCGACTTGTCAATGTTTCTACATACTAACAATTCATTTTATTTTATTTTATTTATTGATTGGTCTATACCTTTACAATGCGCCATTCCTGTCCTCTTATCTTAAGTTTGTCTCCCAGTATCTCCTCGCACCGTGAGATTAGCCGCTCTACATCTTTCATTACCCGTCCAGCAGCCATTGTTCATTCATTCACATTTCTTATAATAATTTTAACTGCATTACCCAATCAAAATAGCCTCTTGATGCTGCTGCAAACAGCTTGGGTGGAGCTGGCTGCAAGCTGCTAGCTGGATTTATCATGTTTATCAAATTGAGGAGCAAATTTTTTATCAAAGAAAATAAATCATGATCTAAAATCATAATAATTGTTGCTAGACACTAGCCTAGCTCTAAGTTTCTCTCTATACTATAAACTAATAAATCTATAATACAGTTTAAAGGGACTATCTAATACTGTTCTCCAATGACTCAGCAGGAGGATTTGACTCCACTCCTTTGCCTCATGATCTTCTCATCCCTCATAGCTGGCATAACTCCCTTTTGGAAGACAATTTCAAGAAGTGTGTCCATGTCTTCAGTATCAGGATACTGACGAAGAGCCCACTTGATGTAGACTAGGAACTCAACCCAGTCAACGAAGCCATCACTATCCATATCAATAGCCTGGAGACCTTTCTTTGTCATACCACACCTGTAGCAGCCAAAGTAAGGAGCCATGAATGCATGATAGAATGAATCAAATTCAAGTCGTCCATCTCCTCTGTTGCCCCCTTGTTCTTTTGTGTCCCAAGAGTCCCATTCTTTACGAACCTCAGCAATGAGGTTGTCATGATGGACTGCACTCAGTTTTGTTTTTTCAAGGACCTTTGCCATTTCTGGGGTCAGCTTCCCTCCTGAGCGATCAAAGAGTGCAGCAATACCAGCTGGGCTGTGGTACTCTTCCTTGGTCCCACCCCTCAGGTCAGCCAGCATCTGCTCCTTCATCTTAT
>NW_003547677.1:12892-15044 GCF_000090795.2 Amphimedon queenslandica | reverse complement strand
AGTACCTGGCAGGAAGGAAAAATAGGCATTTTTGAAGGCTCATATCTCAGTGAATAATTTTTTTCAGACAATGGGAGTTGGAACACATCATTAGTATGGTCAGGCAATCATATTAAGCAAATAAAAAAATACCTCAAAAATGCATTGAACTTACCCTTTAAACTTTAAACTTAAATACAGGTAGAAATACTACATGTATATGTATGTACATTCAGACTTGGGTCAAATACAACGTGGAAGTATTTAAATACAAATACAAATACTGTACAAAAACAAAAATACAAATACAAATACAAATACTGTTTTCAGCTTTGTATTTAAATACAATTACAAATACTGCATACATGTATTTCAATTACAAATACAAATACTTTCTTCTCAAGTATAGACAGTTATTAACTATGTAGTTTTATGAATTAATCAATCAAGTAAATTGAAAGCCTCTTTTCATTATGCATGCATGTATAATCAATAATATTTAGTTTTAGTCATGTATTGCATTTAATGAACGTTAGTGTTTCAAAGTTTTGTCACTCAAACAGCATCTTCATCCACATTGAAGTATTTTAAAGTATTTTGCTGTATTTTGAAATACTTCCCTGCTGTATTTCAATTGCAAATACAAATACTTCCTGTTGCAAAAACTCAAATTACAAATACAAATACAAATACTTTCAAAAGTATTTAAATACGACTAATTACAAATACTATTTGTATTTGACCCAAGTCTGGTACATGTACATATAAAGATCTCTTTCTCTCTTCTCTTACCTCTCCATTGGCTAGTAGTCTGTTCATTCTTTCCAAGAATCCTAAATTGAGGACATTAGACTCATCCATTATGAATACAATCTTCTCATTGCGACAGCCAGACTGTCTTAGCACTGTATATAGATCATCATTAAAATCATCAGGAGTGTATTTATTATGAACCTAGGAGAAAGACAAAAGAAGATAGCTTCTTTCATCTCTCTCTCCCTCCGTTCCTCTCTCTCTCTCTCTCCATTATTACTTTTATTTGAAATAGTCCGTTGATCCAAGCCACAGACCTAGACAGTATGGTCTTACCACCAGCTCCACTGAGACCCTAAAAGAGGCAGAGTCAATAAGGTGTGGGGTCAGTATTAGACCACACCTATCTGATGCTGTTTGAAGATTCTGTCAATACGAAGGACATGATCAAGGAGTTCATTAAAGGGAACAAGAAGAACGTCTAGCTCTTCCTCATTAAAAACCTCTAATCTGGCCTGTACATAATCACGTAATTCTTCCTGATCTACTGGTAGATAATCCTATAGAGAATCAAAAGTGAATATACATGTACATGTAAGTATGAAAATGTACATGTCTACAAACAAATTTCAGAAGAATTTATAACATATAGCAAGGCTCAAAATTTTAGTAAATTTCCTATAAAATAATAAATTTGAAGACTTATAAATTTTTACAATCTTCTACTTTTTAGTCATATTTAGTTAGTTTTTATGATTTAGCTCCATAATTAGAAATGTTAGGCAAATAGTTTTTGGCTATATGGCAGGCCATACTAAGTGATGTTACTACTGTTTTCACTAATAATTAAGTAAAAATACAATTTTCATTACAGTAAGTATAGCACCGGACAGGTTGACAAACAAACTAGAATAAAATGCATGCATCTCCATATAACATGTGTGCAGTTTCAGTGCTTGTAACTTGCAATCTACATCAGTTTGTTGATATCAGTACATGAAACACTATACACTAACACCCACCATACACTAACTATATACTATGATAACTACTTGTAGCTTAAGGCTGGTTTACAATATTAGGATAGGCTTGACATTACGTTGATGCTAGAATAGGATCTGGTTCTATTCTAGCGGAAGGCATGCATCAGAAGGCCAAACTGCTCATGGTTTTGATTGAAAATTGAGGGTACACTGGTCTAACATCATATTGCAAACCCACACCTTTACATATAGCTCATGTGTAGTGCATGTATAGTTTATCTTGGTGAGCTAAGTTTGTCAACTTGCACCTGTCCTATGCTATACATGTACTAATTTATTTAATTGTTTAAATTCCAGTTTCTATTAAACACACACGTACAGTCTAGTAAAATGTCAAAGATGCCCATCTTTATGTTGTTGTTGCTGTGTTAATAGTA
>NW_003547677.1:2880-11672 GCF_000090795.2 Amphimedon queenslandica | reverse complement strand
TAGTACTGAATATATATTAACAGTAGAAGGATACTCTGGTACTGCTGGCGATAGTCCGGACTATCATAATGGAAGTAGATTCACTACAAGAGATAATGATAATGATGTATGGTATGGTAACTGTGCTCAGTACCACAATGGTGCCTGGTGGTATCATAGCTGTGCTTATTCAAATCTTAATGGTCGTTATTTTAATACTGTAACTGATAATCCTCAATCAATAAATTGGCACCATTGGAAAGGTGCACTCATTAGTCTCAAGTTCTCAGAGATGAAAACTCACCGTAACAATTAAATACTGTCCCCCACATACATAAGTGTGTTTACATTGTGCTGATATATTATTATGCAAATGTCAAAAAGCTGCCATACCTTGTAGTGATTAAAATAAATATAATTTGCTGATGATTTTTACTAAATAAAATATTTTGAAGCTGATTTTCAACTAGTATGAAACTACAACACTGATAATATCAATACAGTATAACTGATTATCTTGAATACATTACAGGCTAATAATTACCAGCAATATCCTTTAGCATGAATTGAAAACAACTTCGAAGCAAGCAAGATAGTAACAGTGTAGTATGTACATGTACTAGACAGAATTAATGTGAAATAGAACATTTTTAGTTCAGTCTAATTGGATCATAGTTAACTAACTATAATTAACTTCATAAAATGAAATACTAACTATTACTAACTAATGGACTCAACATAGTAACTAAAGAACACTATACACTTCTCAAACTAAACCCTGTTAGTACTACTAGACACTATGAGGAATCAGTTAAGAGTCTAATGTACAGAGCATTGGTCAATGCACTTTTATAGACAAAAATTAATTAAAAATTCAACTAAAAGCTAATTAAGAATGTGGGCAGTGACATAACTAATGACAAGCCCACCATACACTAGGCAATGCTATTGCAGACATTCTGTGGTTAATTTAGAGTCATAAGTAACTTGTTACATAGAATAAAACAGCTCTCTATTCTAGTCAACAGTATACTGCCTGACAATCAAAGTAACATTCTAATTATATTATTGGGAGGTGCACTAGCTTTCATATTGAAGCCAATATAAGGTACAAAATTAGAATGTCTAGTTACAGTTAGGTATGACAGCCTCCAAATAAAGGGCAAAAGCTGATTTCCAAAGTGGTAATATAAAACTAAATAATAATTTTGAAGACATCAAATTTTCACAATCTTCTACTTTTTGGTTATACTCAATCAGTTGTCAGAATTATTTTAGTTGCATGATTTAACAGAATTATGGGGGAAGATTTTTTTTGCTATATTGCAAGCCATACTATGTAATGTTACTACTGTTTTCGCAAATAATTAAGTAAATAGAATCTCCATTATAGTAGGTACATGATGATGTAGTAGTTATGCAATAGTTTAAATTCCAGTTCCTATTAAACACACACATACATGTACAGTCTCATAAAATGTCAAAGATGTTCATCTTTATGTTGTTGTTGCTGTGTTTAATAGTTACCATTGATGAAGGAGAAGGATCTTATTGTATGGCTGATTGTACTGGAGAACCATCACTGTATCTAAAAGTATGCTGTAACATTAGTAACTTAGGACAGACTATTCGTATGAGAGAAGGAATAAGGAAGACTATCATGGTATGTCCTGATGTAAGGCCACAAGCCTGTCCACCAACAATAGGTAAAAGAAAAAGCACTATAATAATTATTTTCAAACTAAATCTAGTTCTTACAGACTGTAGGGATTGGTATAACAATGGTAGCACTACTAGTGGCCTGTAGTACATAAATCCTGATGGAGGGACTCCTTTTACAGTTAGTTACTAATAATATAATTAATAATTATACACTACTGGATCACAGGTATACTGTGATATGGAGACTGATGGTGGTGGATGGACTGTATTTCAGAGGAGACAAGATGGATCTGTTGATTTCTATAGATACTGGACTGACTATGAGAATGGATTTGGCAACCTTACTGGTGAGTTTTGGTTAGGATTGAGCAAGATTCATCGTCTTACTAAAGAAGGATCAAACACACTAAGAGTGGACCTGGGAGACTTTGAGGGGAACACAAGATATGCTAACTACTCTACATTTAATCTTGGTGATGGTAGTACTGAATATATACTAACAGTAGGAGGATACTCTGGTAATGCTAGGGATAGTTTAATTGGTCATAATGGATGGAGATTCAGTACAAGAGATAATGATAATGATGGATGGTCAGGAGGTAGCTGTGCTCAAATAGGTACTGGTGCCTGGTGGTATGAATCCTGCTATGCATCAAATCTTAAGGGTCATTACTTTCATACTGCAACTAGAGCAAACCCAGCAATTAATTGGTTAATATGGAAAGACGAAGGTCTTAAGTTCACAGAGATGAAAACTCGTCGTAACAATTAAATACTGTCCCCCAAACACATAAGTGTGTTTGCATTCTGCTGAATATATTATTATGTTATTGCAATATTACAGTCTGTGATATCATGTAGTGATCATTAATATTTAATTGACTTTTGATAATTTGATGCTACATCGTAAAACTATAACACTTGTAATAAACAATACTGTAACTTCCATGCACTATATAACATTATAAACTAATATTTACTAGTTATATTAAAAAGAACAACTGCAAGATAAGTAGCATTGTAAAAAAGTGTAGTACATACAATGTACATATAGCACACAGAATTAATGCAAATGAAAACTCTTTCAGACTTATTCAATTATAGCTAACTATGTTAATCTACTTACATAACTTAAGCAAAAGTCTTGTTTGCATAAATAGTGAAACAAATTGTATCGAACAATCAACATGGCCTATGATTTAATATTTTGTCATTGCTGCAATAGCTCTTCTGTCCATACAATGCAAGAGATAATGATAAAAATCGATGGCCAGAGTTTAACTGTGCTGAATGGGTCGTTGATGCCTGGTCATTATTTTAATAGTACAATCACAGATCAAAGAGGAATTCATTGGTACCATTAGACAAATGAATACATTAGTCTCAAGTTCTCAGAGATGAAAACTCGTCATAACAATTAAATACTGTCCCCCACACATATAAGTGTGTTTACATTGTGCTGATATATTATTATGTCATTTCAATATTACAGTCTGTCATACCTTGCCATATCTTACAATGATAACATACATGTATCATACTTAAACTCATTGACAAATATTATTTATGAATTAATAATGTGTCACAGGTGATACGATTATTAAAAAAAGCATGATCAAAATCATTTGTTGTTCGTAGTAATATAATAAAAAGGAAACACATCCTTGCAATTTTTGGTAGCATCTTTATTGCTTGCTAAACAACACTCATAGATATGTCTTGTTTATCAAAAAAGGACCAACAGTCTCAATTTCAGTCTTTGTTCAAGTTACATACAGTCTAGTAAAATGTCAAGGATGTTCATCTTTATGCTGTTGTTGCTGTGTTTAATAGTTACCATTGATGAAGGACAAGGATCTTATTGTATGGCTGCTAGTACTGGATATAAACATGAACCATCACTGTTTATGAGGACATGCTGTAACAGCAGTAACTTAGGACAGACTGTTACCATTAGAGGAATTGGTAAAACAAGATGTATTCTATGTCCTAAAGTACGACCAAAGTCATGCACATCAGGTACTGTATATAACTGGAATAGTTCATGATATACTTATTGAAGATAACAGAGACTGTAAGAGCTTACTTGAGACTGGCTTTGATATAAGTGGTGTTTATACTGTTAATCCTGATGGGGGACTCCATTTGAAGTTAGTTAAAAGTAATTTATAACCATACACTATTGGATCACAGGTATACTGTGATATGGAGACTGATGGTGGTGGATGGACTGTATTTCAGAGGAGACAAGATGAATCTGATGATTCCTATAGAGACTGGACTGACTATGAGAATGAATTTGGTGACCTTACTGGTGAGTTTTAGTTAGGATTGAGCAAGATTCATTGTCTTACTAAAGAAGGATCAAACACACTAAGAGTGGGCCTGGGAGACTTTGAGGGGAACACAGCTTATGCTAACTACTCTACATTCAGTGTTAGTGATGGTAGTATTGAATATATACTAACAGTAGGAGGATACTCTGGTACTGCTGGGGATTGTATGGACTTGTATAATGAATATAGATTCACCACAAGAGATAATGATAATGATGCATGGCACCGTAATTGTGCTCAAGACTTCACTGGTGCCTGGTGGTATAATAAATGCCTTAATTCAAATCTTAATGGTCGGTACTTTAATATTGCAACTTCTGATATTCAAGGAGTTACTTCGTTATGCTGGAAAAATAATTATGTTACTCTTAAGTTCTCAGAGAAGAAAACTAGTCGTAACAATCAAATACTGCCCCACAAAAGTAAGTGTGTTTACAATTCAATACATATGTACATGTAGTTTGTAGTGACAATAATAATTATTCGAAATGATTAATTATTTAATTTTAATGATTTGAAGTTATCATCGACTCAAACATGTACAAATGATGGAGACACACAGCGTAATTACAATTGCCAATTATAACATTGTACAAACAAAGATCTACCACTCTCAAAAATGGATGTACATTGTACAATGCTCACCACAACATAGTCAAACAATAAAACTACACAGCACCACTACAACAGTACCATTCAGCCAAGAAATACCGTATAGCACTTTATTTTGGCAATTTTGCTGTAAAATTATAATAGGCAGTTTTTAATTTAGCAAATTTGTGTACACGTGCATTATTGAGCATGCGCATTAATGATTGGCGGTTTTAATAATGGGGATTCAGCTTGCAAACTGCCAATAGCCAAAATAAAATCTGCTTAATTAAAGCGCTATGTGGTATAATGCAATACAAACATGTATCCCTCCCAAATATTCAGTATTCAATGCCCACTATAGCATACTGTACCTGTGACAGTGGTTTCCTCCCTGGGTCAGTCAGTGGGTTACATGCTCCAACAAACTGTATCCTCTCTATTGTCACCTATGTGTGGTTGGAGGTCCTGTAAAATCTGCTGTGCTCGACAATCTGACGTAAGAACAATATTACTCTCTGTGTACCTTTAATTAGAAAAAAGAATTTTTAAATGAAATATAAAAAAAAGACAATGACATCTCTCTAAAGTGTATTTGGATTGAATGGATTCACATAAGCTTTCATATTCTTATTATAACTTTACACTTACTAATTTTATTGTAAAATCAATATTCCATACCATATTTGTCAAGGTCTGGAAGGTTAATCTTGTCACAGAAAAGAACCAGCCACTTTCCAAGTTGAGCAGGAGCCATCACGACTCCATTGGGAGTCCTCTTGTACTCACAGTAATGATCAAACATCTTTAATAATAACTCGGGAGTAGTCGCTGAGGAGAAATTAAGACCAACAACCTGGAGAAAAATAGAAAAGGGAAAAGATAATTGTTAAACAGATAAAACAAAGAAGACAACAAAGATATTTTCGCATAGAAATATGCAAGTATAAAATCTCATACATTGTACTGTATAGCGGGAAATTTTTGGAGGGGAATAAATTTGGCAAATTTGGCATTTTAATAGCCATTTGCCAAATAAAAATCCGCCATTTTGAGTCATTATATGCATGCTCAATGGCACATGGCCACAAATTCGCCAAATTAAAATCCGCCAATCACCAAAATGTAACAATTCGCCAATATTTAGCCCCTCCAAATTTACCCACTATACAGTACATGTACTGTGGAGTACGTTCGTAAATACATGTACATGACAAATCAGGTACATATACATTGTACATTTCATAATGCATATACAAACTGTACACAATCAAACTCACTTAAAAATCAGGTAGAGCATGAAGAGCAGAGAACAGTGTCATGGTTTTACCAGAGCCAGGTGGACCACTTAGTACCATCAGCTTATGCTCCACCAAACATGTATAAAGGAGACTCTCATGCCTCACTGTATCAAGAGTAGGGACCACAACATCAGGAGAACCTACTTTATGAGTCTCAACCTCAATCTTGGGTACTCTAAATAGGGACATAAAATAGAAAGAAAAGGCATCAAATAGAAAGGAGGGCATTAAATAGAAAGTGAGGCATTAAATAGAAAGGATAACAACAAATAAAAAACAAGGGAATAGAAAGCTGGGCATTAAATAGAAATATTAATCTGACCACAGTACCCATTCTCCTTAAATTTTAACCTCAAAATTAATGATGGCGGCAGTACCAGGTGGTAGAGGTATGATGGTCGTTCCCTGTATAAAGTCGCTCATCTTGTCCCAATAGACCATTTTCCATCTCTGGAGAAGCACCAGATCAAACAGAATATGAGGTAGCAAGGAACGTAGGCCTCAAGCTGATCGGAGAGCATGGGAAAGTCCGGGTGTGACTGGTTGTAGGAGACTAAGTTTCGGATCATCTGATGGAGCATTAAGAAGAGATAGTCAAGTGCCCTAAGGTGAATGAAGTCCATTATGTGGTCTAGAGTTGTGGCGTGTTCAAGACAGCGAGGAACGATACCGTTCAAAGCAAAATGAGGACTTAATAGATCAGCAAAATCTCTCTGGACCTGGATAATATATGGGCAAAGGAATAAAATTTTGTGAGTAAGCGGTTAAAAAAGTAGATAAATTATTTAAGTAGAATATGGTGATTATTGCATATGTGTACATGCATGTAAGTGTAATAATATATGCTCACAAAACTAATTCAAAATTGAATGGGTAAGAAAAATAAAAGTCATAAAAATTAACAAAAATACATGTGTACATGTACATGTAGTTGCTTACCTGCATATTATGCAGGAGAGATGGTCTTCTGGTCATAGGTGCACTCTCCTCCTCTTAGTTCCTCCTCTCCCTCGTCAATAGGTATTGATTTCAGTTTCAATATGAAGTGATCAAAAACCATGTCAAGTGTTACGACGTCTTCACTAAACCAGACCATACCACAGCAACTCACAGTGGATAGGGTAGCAAACTTAAGGTCTTGTACTTCAAAAATTATACGAACCTAGAGAGTATACAGAGATTTACTAATAATATACTAAACATAATAACACCGTTATTAAAAAATTATGGGTGCTCTGATATTACATCATTTTTGGCGAATGTCCCTGTACTATAGTAAGGGGGTGTTCGCCAAATTTTGCCAAAAATGTCAAGTTGAGAATTCCCAATTTTTATACCATTTTCTGATGCACATACATGTTCTTATATAGTGTAGAAAGTTTGAACTGATTCTGGTTAAATTTGGATTTTTTATGAATTTTTAAGTTGCTCCAAAATCGAGCCAAAGTCCCTGTATAATACAGGGGCATTGGCCTAATTTTGCTAAAAATAATAAGAAGAGAATTTTCAATTTTTATTATGTTTTCTGATGCACATACATGCTCTTTTGTTGTGTAGAAAGTTTCAGCAAGTTCTAATTAAAATTAGAGTTTTTATAAATTTTTTAGAATCCTGTCTTAGTCATTTAAAACAAAATATTGAAAGCTAGCATGAGCATGCTCAGTTTGAAACAAAATGGCCGATTTTATATTTCATGGTAATGTCAATCGACAATATTAATTCCTTGCCAATAAATGATCTTGTACAGTATAATTCTACATGTTATAAAGTACAGAAGAACTCTCAAATAAAAATGTATGAAAATGTAGAAGGTATTGCTAAAATAAAGATGGGAAATAGAAGCCCAGGCTTTTGCATGTACAAGGATTTATAATAGAATACAACAATGCTTAAATCCCATACACAATGTATGCAATTATACATGTACATGTACATGTACACTGCACATACCTCATCCTCTTGTTCATGAAGTTGCTTAGATAGATCAGTTTCCTCCAGTGTCTGTCCTTGAGCTGCCAGTTCTTGGTTCAGTTGCTGGATCCTGTCCCTCTTGATATTACCAGCACTCACCAGTACACTCTTTAGGGCTCTCAGACCAAAGTCATAGTGAGACTGATTGGATAACTGCTCATCACACAATCTGTAAAGAGAGAGAAAACAAGAAGCTTAAACTTTAACAGAAAAATATACATGTACATGTACACATTGCATGTTAAATTCACTCTAAACAGGATTAAAAATTTTCGTTCGTTTTATTTTCGTTCTAAGCAGCCATTTTGTACATGTGGCATTGAAGAAACGCCTTTTTCGTTTGGAAAATATTCGTTCCACAAGGAATGAGAACAAAATTAAACTCTGACGGAATATAATACTCGCTATACGGTACTGTATATGCAAAAGAATGATTTTAGTCCTCAGACAAATGCCTCGTTATTCATCAAATACCAAAACCAGTTTGACTGGTTTTACAACTTATGGCTTGTCATCTAATACTCATCACAATCTTGTTTCTTGCAAAGGCTTTATGAAAACAAATAATCAGTCTCTTAGTAATTAGCTCCTTGATTTGAGAAAATTTTACATTAATGACTGCAAGTGCAGCGTACACCTTAGTAAAGGTGGGTGAGGCTGACTAAGCTGTAATGACTGCAAGTGCCAATAATCCTCTAATAAAAAGAACAAAATAATATTGAAAATGAATAATAGAGTATACATGTAAGTATTTTACCACCCATGGACTAAATTTTCTTGTACTAACTCCCTGACAATGTTGGCAATATTTGACACACTGACCTAAGGAGGTGTGTCTGTGATCATGTGACAGTCATGTGAATGTACATACCTTGTTAATCAGACCATTAATACTCTTATTAAGAGTCTCCCATGCCATCCTTTGATATGGAGCACTAGAAAGAGAGAAAAA
>NW_003547677.1:0-2611 GCF_000090795.2 Amphimedon queenslandica | reverse complement strand
CATTACAGACAGAAAAGACCCATCTAGTAATCTTTAGTTTTTGGAAATATACGGAGCTGGTTAATTATGCATGTGTATTGTGTAATCATGTGTATAGACCCCTTTCGGCGAGAAGTAGCAGCTTGTGAATATCATTAATTTTGCAATGAATATCATTATATCTCAGTTACGGTATACGCCCACATACAATAATTGGCCGCCATGTTTTACGTCAAGCAGCAAGTGCTTTCTGTGTCCTGGAGATCTTGGTCACTACATTTTGAAGCTCAAAACTATTCTAGAGTCAAGAAAGATGCCAAAAGAGCCAACCTAGGAAGTATAGTGCAATACTCTTGTTGTATGAGCCTGCTTTCCTCTTTGGGCTGTGACAGAGAGTCAAGAACTGATCGTTCTGACTGTCCCAGACTTCTTAAGTCTTCAAAATATCTTGCTATAGTAAAGAACAGTTGATATGAAGCCTCTCATAGACCTGAGTTCAGCACAACAAAAGCTTTATTGGCAAAACAGCTCTACTTTGCACATCAGCCATTGGAACTCTGCATAACTTTGACGTAAAACATGGCGGACAAAAATCCGTTCAATATTATTTCTTTGTATACACGGTATCACAAACTAATTCTCGCCTAAAGGGGTCTATAGATCTAATTAGTCTAGTCTGGCAAGATTGTGCCCCTTCCTCAGTGTCCTAGGTGTCTTCAGTGTCCTAGGTGTCCACAGTGTCTTAGGTGCATAGTCCACAGTGTCCTAGGTATCTTCAGTGTCCTAGGTGTCCACAGTGTCTTAGGTGCATAGTCCACAGTGTCTTAGGTGTCCACAGTGTCCTAGGTGTCTTCAGTGTCCTAGGTGTTCATAGTGTCTTCAGTGTCCTAGGTGTCCACAGTGTCTTCAGTGTCCTAGGTGTCCACAGTGTCCTAGGTGTCCACAGTGTCCTAGGTGTCTTCAGTGTCTTAGGTGTCCACAGTGTCTTAGGTGTCTTCAGTGTCCTAGGTGTCTTAGGTGTCCACAGTGTCCACAGTGTCCTAGGTGTCTACAGTGTCCACAGTGTCCACAGTGTCCTCAGTGTCCACAGTGTCCACAGTGTCCTAGGTGTCTACAGTGTCCACAGTGTCCACAGTGTCCACAGTGTCCTCAGTGTCCTAGGTGTCCACAGTGTCTTCAGTGTCCTAGGTGTCTTCAGTGTCTTAGGTGTCCACAGTGTCTTAGGTGTCTTCAGTGTCCTAGGTGTCTTAGGTGTCCACAGTGTCCACAGTGTCCTAGGTGTCTACAGTGTCCACAGTGTCCACAGTGTCCTCAGTGTCCACAGTGTCCACAGTGTCCTAGGTGTCTACAGTGTCCACAGTGTCCACAGTGTCCTCAGTGTCCTAGGTGTCCACAGTGTCTTCAGTGTCCTAGGTGTCTTCAGTGTCTTAGGTGTCCACAGTGTCTTAGGTGTCTTCAGTGTCCTAGGTGTCTTCAGTGTCTTAGGTGTCCACAGTGTCCTCAGTGTCCTAGGTGTCTACAGTGTCCACAGTGTCCTCAGTGTCCACAGTGTCCTAGGTGTCCACAGTGTCCTAGGTGTCTACAGTGTCCTCAGTGTCCTAGGTGTTCAGGCTCAGTGTCCTAGGTGTCCTTGCATGTCCCTAGTGTGAAATGTCAGTGTTCATCAGTATTTTAATATGACCTTGTATATCTAACAATGAACATGGAGGAGTTGAAGTTAATTCCTATTTTAAAATAATTATGTACAATTTATTTAGGAAGAGATTGTTCGTATATAATCCCGAAACACATGAATGGAAGATGAGATGCATTGATTATATTGACATTTTTAATACTTTCATTACATTATTGATAAAGCAAGAGTACTGTAAATTATGTACTCTTGATAATAATTATTATAAATGAGCAACTTTTCAAGAATAAGTTAATAAACTATAGTGACATGATTAAGCTATTCAAGGCTTTGAGCAGAATCTTATATTTACTTTTGATGAATTTAGACTTCTTTTTCAATTACTTTCTTTGGATAGCAGAAAGAGAGGAATGCTTTAACTACAGCTTACTATAGGACAAGAGTGTACTATGTGCTGTGAGTCACTGTTCATGGAATCTATTTTTTGTGTCTCTTTTATTGCCCTTGATTATAACATGAAAATGAAACGATTTATTTCATGATAATAAAATTAAGAAAATACAATCAAAAGTCACCATTTGTAAACTATAGAGTTCATGAGCAATCATTACATACAAAGTCAGTTGGGCATGCCACACCTGATACAGCTTGAGAATTTGCACATGCCTGATGCACCCATAATTCACATGTCTTACATACTGCCCAGTTCACATCATCATTGGATGACTGGTCATCTACTTTGTGACATACTCCACAAACTGTTGGCTCCACATCTTTCAGATTGTCTCTGACAGATTCTTCATGTTCAAAAGTAGGCTTTCCAAGACCTGGTGTCATTTGCCTTCTCTTTTTTGTAGAATAAAATCGTGGTTGATTAACATTGTTGGCATTTGGAGCAGGGTGTTTTCTCACTGAAAATGGCTTTAAAGTCTTTTCATTAGCTTCTATAATTTTTATGGAAGATTTTAAGTGAGAATTCACCTCTCTTAATTCTGTGTC
>NW_003547676.1:11555-15057 GCF_000090795.2 Amphimedon queenslandica | reverse complement strand
TATGAGTCACACATATACATGTATATGTACATATACATATACATGTACATATGTGTATTAAATACATGTTATATTTTAGGTGTACATTAGCTCATTTATTTGTGTCATGTTTTTGGATTCCAGTGTAGTTTCCTATCCCACACTGTCATTCATTAGTATGTAAACCACCCACTCATAATGGCCCCTCTCTCCCACACACTTTACTCTCTTCTTCTAGTATAATACTAATATTACTCTCTCTTTCTTATTTTCTTTCTCTCTCCCCCCCCCTCTTTTCCTCTCCCTCTTTCTCCCTCTTTCTAATCTCTCAATAATGCTTTCACTAGCTCTTTATCTTTACCTTTTATAAGTACATATACAGTCAATCCTGTCTATTCTGGACACCTTGGGACCCAATAATACCCTAGCTCCTGATTATGAACCTGTCCTTATTTCAGAGGTTCATTAATACACATTACTATTGTATTGGGACTGATACTACCCCTCCTCATTATAGAGGCCTCCTTATTTTAGAGTGTCAACAATAAGAGGAGGCTATACTGTACTCTAACTACATGTACATACAACTACATAATGAATCATGTATATTCACATATTCCTTAATAGAAACAGATGAAGTGGTGCAATAATGTATGTACATGTACATGTACACATACATGTACATGTATGTACTTCTTACCTAAAGTGGAGTCCTTGTTTGTCAAACTCGTACTCAACTATTCCGGTTGATTTGACTCTTGTTCTTAGTATGTCTTGCTCTGATGGAATGTACCTCTTATCAGCTATTCTATCAATACTGTCTAGATAACTGAGAGAGAGAGAGAGGGAGGAAGGGAGAGAGAGAGAGAGAGGGGGGGGAGAGATAGAGAGAGAGGGTGAGAAAAGAATACAATTAATAGCATGTCTTTAAAGAATAGAGAAGTACATGTACATGTACAATATATAATATAAATAAGGAAATACATGTACTACAGGAGAAGAAAGAGAGAGAGAGAGGGAGAGAATACAATTAATAACAAATTTAAAGGAGAGAGAAATAGATGTACATGTACAATATAATATATGAAATAAGGAAATACAAGACAGAGAGAGAGAGAGAGGGTGAAAAGGTTAAGGAAATGAACCCACAGACACTCAGTCAGACAGTACAGTTAGACTATTATTATTATTATTAAATTAAAAATAGGAAACAGCCTCAACCACAGCCACCACACACAAACAATCAAACATTCCCTCAGTACAAAGTGCAGCTAGTCCATTTACATTCAGCAAACAAAAAACAATTTCCATAAAATAATACACACACACACACACACGACATGTATAGTAGCATGTTGTAAAGACATACAAATGCAATATCAAATGTAAATATTTAATAAATAATAAAACAATATTGCTACATGAACAATATTGTTATTGGCCTGTATAAACTACTGTTGTGCATGTATATACATGTACATGTATGATGATCACTTTAATCCTATAGAATTATTTACATGTACATGTACATACAATATTTCAGGAAGTACATATGTACATGTATACAGTATACTGTATAGCGGGAAATTTTGGAGGGGATTAAATTGTCGAATTTGGTGTCTTGATAGCTATTCGCTAAAATAAAAATCCACCATTTTGAGCCATTATACGTATGCTCAATGGCATGTGGCCACAAATTCTCCAGTCACCAAAATTTAGCAATTCGCCAAATTTTAGTCCCTCCAAAAATTTCCCGCTATACAGTATAATTTCAATCTCTCTTTTATTCTTAATTCCTTCACTTACTATTTTGCTGAGTCATTGAGCTGATATTCGCTTGATCTCTTAAAGCAGTACTGGACCCCTGGGTCTAGCCATAGTCTCTTCATGGCAGCCTGTAGCTGAGGAGTGAAGGGATCAGTGTCTTGATTCCTGGCTGTGATCTCAAATAACATCATGGCTTCAGCCTGGGGAGAGAGGGAGAGGGGGGAGGGAGAGAGAGAGAGGGAGGGAGGGAGGGAGGGAGGAAGAGAAAGGGAGGGAGGGAAAGAGGAAGAGAAAGGGAGGGAGGGAGGAAGAGAAAGGGAGGGAGGGAGAGAGGGAGAGGGGGGAGAGAGAAAGGATGTAAAAGTAGGACAAACACAGAAAATAAAAAAGAGAAGACATTTAAACAATAAAGTGCACGATTCCAAATATAAAGGAAAGCCAATGAATCCCAACAAGGCAATGAGATCATTCACCAAAAATACAAGTACACTTAATATACACATGTACATGTACATGTACATGTACATACATGTACATGTACGTGTTGTTGTCTAAAGGTTACCCATCAAATGTTAGACATGAGGACACACACAGACGCACGTCTTGTGCTCTAATTGTCTGGAAATGTTTCTAATGACTGAATGGTATACTACTTGTCACCTACTCACATGCAGCAATTACACACACACAATAAACACACATCAATGGATTTTCAAGTCCATTAATCACGTGTACATAATAACATACATGTATTAGTAAAAGGACATGTATAGCATGTACATACATAAACATGTTAGGATAATGAGATATAGGAGATTAAGGTTTGATTTGAAGGTATTTTAAAGGTATAGACTCTAATTTAATGTACAAAAGAAGCTACTATTAAAGAAAGCTCACTTGATCAAGTATTGTCCCTAAAGTCTCATTCTTGTTACTGATACTACAGCATTTTTTCAATTAATCACTAAACCCTTTAATTGTTTGAGCTATTTCTTAACTTTATAAAGCTTCAGTTCTAAAAGAAACCTTTAAAGGTTGTACCCTTTACTACAATGCCCTAGGCAATTCACATCAAATGTACACGTACATGTACATGTACATGTACATGTACAATAGTAGTATATTGGACTATTTGTGGTTGCATTTTGATGAATGAAAACAAGCAGACGATAAAAGGAAAAGGAAACACAATGTACTATAAGTGAATGTGTCTGTAGATAAAAGGGCAAACATGCAACACTCAAAAAATTCAATTCTTGTGATTTATTTATTTTAAAAGAAAACATCACTATGACGAGACAGGCAAGGCAGCAACAACACAACACCATACATGTACAGTACATTAGTAAATAATAAAACAAAAAAGAATTTAATACATTTTTATGCTCACTATGGCAATAATGCTAAAAATATAAAAATAGACTAAGTGAGCTAAACTACAGCATAAATGATATTAGATGTCCAAAGTTCAGACTTTTAAAGATGATATTTCATTCCAATATAAGTACATGTATATACATTACATGGTACTATGATATGATATTAACATACATGTACATGTATGATGCTCTCTATTCAAAGTGATATCCATCAAGTACATGTACTTTTTTATGATCACATTTAGAAATAATTACGTACATGTACATGTATGGCTTACTCTTCTTGCATGGAAATACTTGTGAGTGATTAAATGCCTTATACTAATACATTCTCTATAATATGCCATATAATAGTTTTTAATGTGACTCGGAATGAA
>NW_003547676.1:5103-10829 GCF_000090795.2 Amphimedon queenslandica | reverse complement strand
AGAGAGAGAGGGAGAGAGAGGGAGGGAGAGGGAGAGCGAGGGAGGGAGAGGGAGAGAGAAGGAGACAAGGGTGGTGTCCATATATTTATGTAGGAGTGATTATAATAATGTGAAGACAATAAATAAACAATCAATATTAAATTAAAAGAGAGACAATGAGACACCAATAGGAGGACCAGACCCAATAAAAAATTAAAGTACATCATGTACATTGTGTACGTCTACATCATGCAACCAGTGAGTCTGTGAATGAATAAATAAACAAAAAGAATATAAGACGATGTTCACACGCATCCTGTCAACAGGAGGGACAAAGAAACAAAGAGAAGTGAATGCATGACATACAGAGCCTGGTAACAAGGCAGACATACTGTACATAGACTGGAGTAACAACATACCACAGAATGACATATAATGGGAATATGGACATATATGTGAATGTGATATTGGATAAAGGGTGTAGGGTACATAATAGATGTGTTATGTGTGGGGAATATGCATGTGAATGTGAAGGGTATTGGGTACATATACTTACATGTATATGCATCACGTGTGACATATATGTGAATGTGGTTGGATAAAGGGTGTAGGATACACTAAAAAAAAGATACTAGATACTATGTATGTGTGGCATATATGTGAATATACATGTACTAATAGTGTGTGGTTCTAAAAGGGTGGCATATAGGGTACGTGTGACATTATGTGAATGGTATAAGTGTCTTTTCATAGAATTATGATAATACTATAACTCTCTATAGTAATCACAGTAGTAGATGATAATTCACTTTTATACGGGCTCAGGATAGCTACAGGGAATACATGTACATGTATATGGTTTATCTATATAATGTAATAATAATGATGATAATGAAGCAGCTTATAATAATTTATTCGCTTAATACTATAATAACATGAAAATAAAAGATAGGCTGATCCACATCATTAATTATTATTTATAAACACTAATCATCGCGTCATCATTGCAAATCATGTACATTGCTAAAGGTGTTAATGAGCGTGTGTGTGTGTGTAACATAAGAATGACATCATTTAAAAGGACGTGTGCCAGTAATCCTAGAGTGTTGTGTGAACATGTTGACACATGTACGTGTACATGTATTTATGTGTACATGTATACATGTGGCACGTGTTTAAGAGTACATGTACATTTCCTAGGACAACACGAATCAGTTTATATAAATAATAATAAATAAACAACCACAGGCAGAGACTAGCACATATTACAGCAATTATACCCACAACATAAAAATATATACATGTACATATACATCTACATTAATATTATATTAGACTGTATGTTTTATATTGGGTTGTATTACATGGACATTAATATTGTGTGTATAATATTATCTGGTTGTTTTCTCATAGGAGAGGCTCCATGTGGTGACTGATACATAAGTAGGTATCATATAATCACTTCTAATGAGATTCATTCATTATGTGTATACTATCTATGTGTACTAATGATAAACAACTGAGAGAGAGAGAGAGGGGGCCCTCAAGTAATTTCACAGTCCTTTTACTAATAACATGTACATGTAATTCTCCTACTCTCCCTCCCTCTCCTCCTACAAATTTTTTATTTCTCTCTCCACAAGGTAGAAATGGTCATAGAGGCAGCGAAGCTATATATTATAGAACTATAAAATAGAATTATAAAACAGTCTGGAGACATATGTATCATTCATTTCTCTAACAAAAAGTGCAATGGCTACTGGAGTATCAGCCAAAACTCACATCCTCTTAATAAATACACATACACACATTCTCTGTAAGGAGCATCGAATGGCTTCCATTGCATATATACACAGAAAGGAAGAGAAAAAGACAGAAATAGTCTGAGATCATACAGACTAACAGTCGGGCAAACAAGTACAGCTAGGAATAGGAAGGGCTAGTCTATACAGTACACTGTGTATGTGTGTATAGTGTTAGTAGTAGTATCAAAAGAATGAGTGTTAGACATGGGAATAATAGTGAATGCTAAAATAATTATTAAAATGAACCGTGTGAACTATGTACACTAGACATGAAGTATATGTATACTTTATGGGTATATACACAGTGTGATTAATGTGTGTGATTGTGTGTGTGTGGGTGGGTGTCTTACTTCATCTGTTTCACAAATGTGCTCTTGCCAGATTCACCAGCACCTGCAGGGGGAGGAGAGAGAGAGAGAGAGAGAGAGAGAGAGAAAGAGAGAGAGAGAGAGAGAGAGAGAGAGAGAGAGAGAGAGAGAGAGAGAGAGAGAATTAAAAAGAGAGAAAGAGAGAGGAAGGGAGAGAAAGAAAGAGGAGTTAGACAGTCAGCTCCCTTCAGTCATTGTTATGTGTACATCAATGGAACATCAAAGGTTGTCACTAATTAATTACAAGTCCTTTGATCTTATCAATCTCCCTCAACTAAGACCTAATATACATGTACCACACCTAAACTAACATTATACTAATGCACTTATCATATCATGAGAGAGAGGGGGAGTATAGGAGACCATATTTAAATGGCCAGTCAGCTTATTATCTTCCAAACACAACTCAGCAGTTGCTAACACATCAACATCAAAGGGAAGGTCAGACGGTGCTTGGGGTTTCCGTGGCAACTCGTTGTCAAGGCAACGGGGTTGCTAGGGCAACGCATGGAATAAGAAGAAGAAGGGGAACTTTTTGGCAAAGCGGGTCGTATTGTGTAATTCTAGCTTGAGTTAAGCAATATCTCTCACATTCTCTTTCTCCAAGCAAACGTGGACTGACTGCCAAATAGCTCAACCATTGGAAATGTTGGTACACAGTACAAATGAATACATAATAAAAACATAAAATGAATGAATAGAAGGAGATTTACATGTGTAGTTTAATCCACTAGCTGCTTCATTACAAGTACAATGGGGATAGCAATTCTTATTAAAGGTTGTGGTTGTGTATAATAGTCCCCAAATAGTGAGGAATTCATGAGAAGACACGAATGAATCTGAAGGATATCACAGTACTGCTTCTTTTTAAAACTATGCTGTACATGTACATGCATATATGACTGTATCTTATTTGTCTTGCATTTCAGTACATCTGTATCAGTAATACATTATTATTACTATTATCTTATTACTATTATTATTATAATAGTATATTGTACATGTAGTTTCTTAGAAATCCATTCAAAACGTGTTTATTGGTCAGTCAATGCTTCACTAATTGTTGGGAAGGGCCTTGTGATATACAGGTACATGTACATGCACATGTATCTACACACACTCACAATGGAGATACTAAATATACCAATTACTGACTTAAAGAGAACACAATAATAGCAGCAGAATAAGGCTTTAAAGAATGCACACAGAAGGGACAAGCCTACAACAGAACAAACACCTCACCCACACTGTTATTCATGTGTATCTCTCTCTCTCTCATCTTTTCTACATATATAGTCTTTTATTCTTTGAATTATTGTTACCATAGTAATGCATGGGGCAGGCAAAACACCGGAGATATTTGAGATATCTCTGTCCGCCGGTATCAGTTATAATTGCCTTTGTGTCTCCTTTAGTGGACTATCTATCATCAGTTGGTGTAAACACATGTGATACAAACAATCACTGTCATTGAAGGATTGTAATGGTACAAACAAACACTTTAAAGCATTTATTCTCCCTCTCTCTCTCTCTTCTATTTATATCTCTCTTTTCCTCCTCTTTCATTAAGATGTACAATATAATCATTCTATCTCTCTCTCCCAATCTCTCATAATAAAAAAGTACATGTTATCAAGAGTAGATAATAATTAGAGGAGAGTGTCCTACTGTGCAATACCCCCTGCTTCTCTGTTCTTTATTGCTCTCTCTCTCTCTCTCTTCTTTCTCTTATCAAAGATTATTTGTAAATTCAACCACAGACACTGCTTCTAGGAACATGTTTTTATAATGCCTCATAGCCACAATCCATTAAACAACAATAATAATAACACAATGGCCTAACACATGGACACAGAACAATACAGAAAATTACACTTTGGCAAGGTTTTAATTTTAATCTAAAGAACATATTACACAGAGGAGTCTCTCTTCGTGTCTTACCTAGTAATAGGAGCTTTATCTCGCTCTTTCTCTTCGCTCCATCGTAGGCTAGTGTCCTATCAATGGCCGTCGTTCTTTCCTGAGCTTCCTTATCAACGGTAGAACCAACGCAGCCCATTACGTCTTCTCTCCTTTAAAAATAATACAGCGAATTTATAATAGCAACTTTCAACAAGAACTGCTCGTCTCTGAACTCTTTTATAAAGCTTTTTAATGTTCTACTCTTGTTTTATATGACTTTTTATACTCCTGTACTACTACAATGGAAGGACGTCCCTTGTTGTCGGCCACTCCTCACTGCTTGTTTACCGCCACATTCAAATTATAGAGGAAGAGGTATTCCTCTTGAGGATTCATAAGTTTTTAATGAATGTCATTAATAACTCTTAGACTGTGAACTCTTCTCACAACATTCTAAACTACCAAAAGGACACAAACGATTTTATTATTTTTATTTTTAGAATTTTGACTACGAGGAGGGGGAGCAAACAAATATCATACCAGTATTTGGAGGGGGCATACGACTAAATTTCAATAACACTACTTGAAGTTCAAGGGGGCAAATGAACACCAGGGCAGGGGGGCAAATGTTCTCCTTTACCACTGAAAGAAAATTGAGTAGTCTATTTACGAATGCTGTGCTTTTTTGCTAAAATCGTTCACTCAGATCTGTAAAAAGGACCAAGCTTAGGAAACTAAAGCAATAATATGGCGGAGAAAATAATGAAAATGTATATGCAAATTATTACTATAAGAAGAATGAAAAAATAATTCTTATTTAATATAATAAATAATGCGTGAATGTATTATAGTCCGAGATTATTGTCATCATCAAAAATATTATAAAATATAATAATAATAAATTAATAATACTAACATTATACTAGCTGTGGTCAATGTGAGGTAGTCTTTTCCCACTGGCAAATAACGAATAGATGATACATCCAGAGAATGAGACAGCAGATATCATTAAGAAGACATAAGACCAGTTGTTGTATGAGTGTAATAAATGACCAACTAATGACACACCAAATACACCTGAGGAGAGAGAGAGAGGGGGGGAGGGGGAGAGAGAGAGGGAGAGAGAGAGAGAGGGAGAGAGAGAGAGAGAGAGAGAGAGAGAGAGAGAGAGAGTGAGTGAAAGAGAGATGGAGGAAGAGTTAAGACAGAAGACGAGGAAATGATGATGTTAAAAAGTAATCACACCATCATCTGCCAATTTAGTATAAATTTTGTGCCAAATCACAGCTTTTTCCATCAAAGCTTGTAATACATTTTGTAACAAATTACATAAAATTAAAATTCTTATTGACCAAAGGAGTGACCAATGGGGGGCCCAATCAAATATCAAGTCGATTACATACACAGTATAATCCTAATTTGACATAGCTACAACCATTTAAGCACAATTATGAGCAGTAGATCACACACAAGTTCCATGTTAATTAAACACACACACACACACCAACACAGGATACACATGACCAATTCAATTATTAAACCACTGATGGCACTAGCAGCACAAATACATTATACATATACATATACATTATAGTGTATAGTATACTACTCATTATTATTAATAATTATTGGATGCTTGGAAGTCCCTTAATTGGGGGCTGGAGGTCAAAGT
>NW_003547676.1:2590-4519 GCF_000090795.2 Amphimedon queenslandica | reverse complement strand
GTGATGAAGCAGGGGGTATATCACAGTAGGACACTCTCTTTCTAATTTTATCTACTCTTGCTATTGTCTATTAGAATACTTTAGAGCCACTTTTAATTGCGGGTACTAAATTTTTCAATTTTAGCATGAGGTAGATTTTGCCGGTATTAAAAATTGCGATTAAGTAATTATTACTAATAGTGATATGGCATCATGATGTCATTATTAATAATTGCAATTTTTAACCTAAATGCAAAATTCACAATTAATAATACATGCATTTAAAAGTAACCTTAAGGTACAATTATTATACATGTATTGTGACACTGCCATTCTCTCTTACTGTACCAGGTATAGCAGCAAATCCATTCATAAAACCATAAAGGAGTCCACTATAAGAAGGAGCTAGGTCTATTGGATTGATGGTAACTCCTGATATTTCAAACCCTTGAAAGAACATGGCAGCTACAACAAGACCCAGACAGACATTGAAGTCAGCTAAAGGTCCACTCTGACAAGCAATGGCTAGAGAAAAGAGACAAAGAGAAGATCCAGCTAGTGATAGTCGCTCCATTAACTTCCTTGTAGTTGTAATACTAGTACCTGAGGAGAGAGAGGGAGAGGGAGGGAGAGGGAGGGAGAGAGGGGGAGGGAGGGAGAGAGAGAGAGAGAAAGAGAGAGAGAGAGGGAGGGAGGGAGGGAGGGAGGGAGGGAGAGGGAGAGGGGGGGGAGAAGAGAATAAAAGAAAAAAAATAGGGGGAGGAAAAGTCATTGTAATAAAAAGAAATAAGAAATTACAGTACAATATAAATCACTCCAAATAAGTACTGTATAATTTGTTAATATAAATAGTAATTCATTATTAATAAATTTCGCATTATCATCTAAGAGAATAAAAATGCTTTGAAGTGGTAGTCACACACACACATCAACGAAATGACAGCATCTTTTGTGTACATGCTGTCATCAATGGACACGTACCAATGTTGCTGTTGCTGTAGTACAACATTCAAAGATGAGTAAAAATCTGAAGGTTGAATGTCAGCCAATTTCTCTCAAAATGTACACACAACTTTGACTGGAGTCAGCTCAAACTTTCTACGTCACTTGAAATACATTCTTCATGTACATATGCATCAGGGAAAACTAGACTGTATGAAAACGGAGAATTCTTTCCTACAGCCATTTTTCATGTTGAGATTCACATGTACATTATGTAAGAGTAATGCTCATTACCAAATTTTGGAGGGAATTAAATTTGGCAAATTTGGCGTTTTGATAGCCATTCGCCAAAATAAAATCCGCCATTTTGAGTCATTATACGCATGCTCAATGGCACGTGGCTAGAAATTCGCCAAATTAAAATTTGTCAATCACCAAAATTTAGCAATTCGTCAAAAATTTAACACACTCAAAAATTCCCAGCTATACAGTATACATGTACAAATATCATTGAATGTCCTAGTCATAATTATACAGTAACTAATATCATTAATGTTACATGTACCTTGTTGTATTAGTCGATTAGATATCCACCCACCAAGAGTAGCTGAAATACCTTTAGCAATCCACGGATAGACATTGTACATCCAAGCCTTTAATAGAGAGAAAGAGAGAGAGAGAGAGAGAAAAGAAAATTTAACTATAAAAAGTAAGGTATAAAATATATTTTTAACAGGTTTGGAAATTCCTGGTACAACAACACTGCATATGTAACTGTAGACAATTCTAAGAACACGAAACACAATATGCCTCATTAATTAACTTAAAATTAAATTTTCTCTCTCACTCTCCTATACAACGATAGCATTCAGTAGTCGTTAAAATACAATATTTAACTACAAAATTCCATTCCTGTTTCTACACTACTAGCTGTCAACTTCAAAAGGAAAGAGGTGGGAAATTCCTTCCATCTCACTAAGGAATTTAAAATATATTATTATACACACA
>NW_003547676.1:0-1887 GCF_000090795.2 Amphimedon queenslandica | reverse complement strand
TTTCCAAAAAATGGCTCCAAAATCACCCCAATTTTTTATTACATTTTCTGATACATATTGATGTACTTATGCTATGTAGAAAGTTTGAGCTGATTACGACTTCAATTTTTCAAGTTACGGCCGTTTTTAAAAAATGGCTGATTTTTGAAAAATACCCAAGGCTATAGCCCATGGTTTTTCTGAAAAATGGCTCCGAAATCATCCCAAATTTTTTATTACATTTTCTGATACATATTGATGTCCTTATGCTGTGTAGAAAGTTTGAGCTGATTCCGACATCAATTTTTCAAGTTATGGCCATTTTTTTAAATGGCCAATTTTTGAAAAATACCCAAGGCTATAGCCCATGGTTTTTTGGAAAAATGGCTCCAAAATCACCCCAAATTTTTATTACATTTTTTGATACATATTGATGTCCTTATGCTGTGTAGAAAGTTTGAGCTGATTCCGACTTCAATTTTTGGAGTTATGGCCATTTATTCACATTCCCAAATATTGGCCACGCCCTTTTGACTTTAAGTCACGCCCCTAACTTACGCTGTGCTTCCTGTCTTGAAAGTTATCATGAAAGAATGTCGGTAGCCATGAGAACAAGAGATGAAAGAAGAACCCTTCACAGAAACTAGCATAAAACATCGCCCTATAACAAAACAAAAATTAATAAATAAATTTAATATTAATTATACAGTATATTGCATCTCTCTCTTTCTTTTCCCTTTCTCAATGTCTTGAATATAATTAGCAAATTCTTATCTCTTAAACATCTCTCTCTCTCTCTCCCTCTCTCTCCCTCCCTCCCCCCCCTCTCTCTCTCTCTCTCCCTCCTTCCCTCCCTCCCTCCCCCTCTCCCTCCCTCACTCACAAAACAGGTCCTTGTCTTATCAAACTCCTCCATGGCATATCCACACAAGTAGGTGGCTCCTTTCTTTGTGAATAACTGACATTAATAGTCTTACTACTGCCACTACTAGTCCCATTATTTGATAGTTCTTGTTTTGGTGATGAGTCCAATAGCTGATAGTGCATTTTAGAGGTGTGTCTTCTTGATAGCCATCGTAAGAGTAAGCCCCACCCAATCCCTGATACTCCTATTAACAGGAACATGTACTCCCACCCGTGGGAGAAGAGGAACGTGTATCCTAGGAGACCAGTGAGGACTGACCTGGAGGAACATGAAAATGAAGAAGAAAAATTAAGACATAAATAATAATGTACTTAATAAAAAAGTAAAATAATTTGTTTTAATTTTAAAATTTTAATTTAAAAAAATAACAAATAAAAGTGATTGACACATACATGTACTTTAAAAAACATGTAAATTTTGACAAAAATATATTAACAAAAAATGCTGAAATTATTATAGGGCCAAATCTCTAATACATGTACATGCAGTCATGCATAATTATATGTACATGTTGATGAACATTACAATTAAATGTACATGTACATGTACATGTACATATTGTACATGTATGTACATGTATATGTACATGTACATGTACATATACATGTACATGTACATTATAATGTAATGTACATTAAGTATAATGTACATGTACATGTACATTATAATTAAACTTAAACTTAAATTTAAAACTTAAACTGTGGCTATTACTAGGAATTAAAAAAAAAACAATAATACGTAAATTATAAATAAATAATAGCATTAATTGCCAAAATGCCCTAAATTAAATAATGATACTCACCCCAGTTGTGGTCCAGCATGTATCAGTCCATTCACAAAGCTTCTATTCTCATCAGATACTCTAGTGGTCAATAAACTAGCAATAGCAGGGAAATACACACCTAAGAATGTATGGATAAAAAGACACAATTGAATATTGTATTGTGTAGTAGTTCTGATAATATACCTACAATGTACAGATA
>NW_003547675.1:10211-15065 GCF_000090795.2 Amphimedon queenslandica | reverse complement strand
TTGATGCGTGATTACAAACTTTCAAATTAATTTCTTCCAGACGACGAACAGCCTCCCGAACTATCCAGTATAAGTCATCAGCAGTAACATCTAGATAGAGAAAGAGCACAGAGAGTATTAATAAAACACAAAGGGAAAGCTTTTATTGTGCATAGTTTGTGTTGCATAAGGAAATTCTAATTTTATAAAGATTCCACGGACCATTAGGGTAAGTACGTGTTGCAATGTTACTGCTTGGAGAAGAACTCTCACTAGCTTGATCGTCAAGAGCTTTTAATTCTCTATTGATGTCTCCCAGGTTAACAAAGCCATGTAATCTATGCCCTGATTTGTCAAAAACTAGATCTTCCCGTATTTTTATCTCATCCAATATTAGAACCACAAATCTATACTTTGAATAAAATTATAAACAACGAAATCAATTTTTACCTTTGCCACTCTTCAAGTTCATCAATTTTTGCCTCAGATCTCAAAAACATATCTACCTCATGACTAAACACTGGTTTAGCAGATATCCTCTGTGTGTAGTTGTTTAATGTTCTCCTAGTTGGTAGTTCAATTCCAGATTGCTTCATTATTTCATATGCCTTAGGAGATACACGGGAGAGGTTAAGACACCAATGCAGAAAAACGGGATGCCAACGCATTCCAGATCTTCCTTTTACATTCATTGCAGCCACCTACAATTAAATTAAATCTCATGAAGAACTATTTAGAACAGATGAATTTTATAAATACTTGCTCCCAAAAAATTCTTCTGAAGTCAGTAACAGGCAGAGATTCAATATATGATCTTTTCTCTTTGATAACAGACTCCAACTCGTCTTGGACATCACTATCTACTTCAATACCCTTCTCAGATGTTAACTCTTCTAGCTTATTTCTCATCCTTGCTATTTTTTGATCTCTTAACTCTTAACCATTGTCATGCAACATCCAGGAACAATCTGCTCTTACAATAAGGGAACGACTAACAACTAAAGGAGAGACATCTGGTATGTTTTGACAAACAATCTGGCATAACTTCAATTCTTCATCATTATCATGCTGCACAACAATCCATTTATTAGGAACACTTTGTGAAGAAACCCATTCACTTGGAGATGTAACCCTTGATGTAACCCCTTCAGGCACAACACTTTTCCGCTTTCTTCCAATCCTAGCACTACTCCTTTTCCCTTTCCCTATACGCCAGGCCTTAGCTTGCCTAGAAAAGTAAGTCAAATTGATAAAATAATGCTTTGCCACACTGCTAAAACTCATCTTTCAATTAATCTGGAAATGGGTATCATAGATCTTGGATGCTCAGAGAATATGTGTATACAAATCATGCCATCAGGATACCATTAATTGTTAGTTTTAATTAAATAAAAAATGGAACTATACAAAATTCTCATCCAAAGCATAATAAAGCCATGAAGTAAAAGCTAAGCTATCTATTCAATACCACAAAACCAAATTATAGGATCATGCCTTGTAGAATATGTTTATAGTGAGAAAATAGGCTTAAATTACATTATCAATATTACTTACTGTTTTCCACTCTTTTCTCTATCCATCTTCATAACAAAATATACAACTTATCAACCAATCAAACAATTATTCTCCTTTGTCTGATACTTAAAATAACAAAATAAGCCTCTGAGCACTCACAAGAGCTAGCCACAAAATTGTTTCAGCTGCTAACTATTGATTTTATCGGACAACAAGCCTACATTCATGAGTGATGACGTCATTCATTGGTGTTTTACAGTACCGTATATAATCTTCCTATCCCGGTTACGTAGCATTAATTATCTATGCTTTAACATAGTCATTCTCCATAGAGGTGTTTTAGGCAAAGTACAGCAATATTATGTTAAAAAAGAATATCAAATGCGTGGAGCGCCTCATTATCAAATCCTCCTATGGATTGAAAATGCTCATGTTGTCGGTATTAATTGTCCAGAAGAAGGCTGTTCTTTTATACAAGACAGGATTACCTGTCATATACCAGACAGTAATACGTCGCCTGATTTAAATTTTTTGGTAACAAAATACCAAATGCACAAGCGCAGCAAATACTGCAAGTGAAAGTCGGCAAGACCTATGTATCTAGATGCCGATTTGATTTTCCTAGACCAGTGCGAGATAGTATTTGCATTAATGATGTAGAAAACAGCTTAAAATCATGCAATAAAATATACTATCTCAAACAAAATGAAAAAAGTTCGAGTCAACGACTATAATCCTTTACTGCTGAAATAGTGGCGTGCAAATAAGGACTTGCAATACATAGCAGAGAGGAGTCTTTCCTTAACAGAGTATGTAACTGGAAATGTCACTAAACTAGAAGAGTCATGCACAGGACTTATGGGATGAAGTAAGCAGCTGTGACAACATATACAGCAGGCTTTGGAAAATTGGCCAAAAATTACTTCAAGCTAAAGAAGTAAGACTATATGAAGCTGGCGATCTTCTTGGTGAAAGTTTATACATGAATTCAGTAACCGTGCAGTACGTGAATGTGTACTTGCCTCAAAAGAGGAGCAGATAAATCAAAAACTGTTATATTTAACTAAAATGGATCGATCTTCGAAAGACATCTTTAATTCTAGCATAATTGAAGACTTTTATCCAACAAGACCGAATAACATGGAAGATGTATCTCTTTATGAATTTGTTGCTAATTACAAATTTGATAAAATAGGAAAAAATGGAGAAACAGAATACAAACTTTGATCAAAGCCAGTCCTTCCAAACAATAGGAAATTTAATCCTATGCAAGAAGCGGAAAGAGACGATTTTTATTACCCGCTAATATTTTTATTTGTGCCTTTTACAGACAAGAGCACACTCGTAATGGAAGGAGAAACAATGGAAAAAGCTTTTAGGCGTCACAGAGAAGCATCTATACGTGGCATTGAAAATCATTTCAACAAACTACAGAAATTATTAAGCTGAACGTAATTGGAAGAAAATAGTTGATGCAAGAAATAAAGCCAGTTTTACTGAAGAACTTCCTGATAACAAGGAAGATGATGAGCCTCAATTACTGGGTGAAAAAATGGAAGCAGTAGCTGATATTGCCATGCACATAAATGTACCTAATTTAACATTAGAGCAAAGAGAGGCAATGCTTAATGTAGATCAAAAAAGAATTTTTAATAAAATTAAGAGTCATTTTATAAGTCAAAAAGAACGTGAAGACTTATTAGAGAATGAGTCTTCAAGACCACATAGATTAGATAATATCAAACTGCTAAGGATGTTTATTAGTGGTGTAGGTGGAACTGGTAAGTCGTTTTTGATGGAGGCAATAAAATGCCTAGTGGATGACATGGCATCCAAAAAGTGGTGAAATTATGTGTGCTATAGTAGCACCAACAGGTATAGCCGCATTTAATGTAGGTGGACTAACAATACATAGATTATTTCAGCTACCAATAGAGCATGAGGGAAAGACAGCTGAATATTGGGCTTTGAGTAAAGAAGCTCAGAAAAGAATAAAAATCACACTTAAAAATTTAAAAATTATAATAGTAGACGAGGTATCTATGGTATCCAATCTAAATCTAGCATACCTACACATGCACTTAGAAGATATATTTGGAACTGATAAATGGTTTGGATCTAAAAATATTTTATTTGTAGGTGACCTCTTACAATTGCCACCAGTTAATGGTAGGCCAGTATTTAAAAAAATTAGCAACAAACTAGTAAAAAATAGACTTGGAGCAGCAAATGCAGTTAACATATGGAAAGAAACAGTTGAATATGATGAACTAACAATCAATGAGCGACAAAAAAGGAGACGAAACTATCTTTAAGATGCTGGATTCTGTTAGGCATGGCTGTCTGACTGATGAAACTAATGATACGCTTAAGAGTCGCGTATTTAAGGTTTCAATACAAGAAAAATATAAAGAATTGGAAAGTGAAGGAACAAATCCTCCAATTTGCCTATTTTCTAAGGTAGATGCCTGCCAAAAAATCAATGAATTAATGTTAGAAAGTCTAGAAACTGAGAAAATTGAATTAGCATGTGTTGAAATTGGACAAAAAACAAGAAAAAAAATTAAAGAAACTAAAAGATCAACCAAGCAAAACAGCTGGTTTAGAACTGTATTGTCTTTAGCAGTAGGCTGTCGAGTAATGCTAAGACGTAATATTGATGTGACTGTAGGATTAGTTAATGGTACCATTGGTACTGTAATGGGTATTTATGCTACACGTATATCAATCAAATTTGATCATATTGATGTACCTTGTGACATAGAAAGGGTTACATCTAGATTTATGCTATCTAAGAAATTGTATATACATAGGAAACAGTTTCCCCTTATACTTTCTTATGCTATTACTATACATAAATGTCAGGGCCTCTCACTAGATACAGCCATTATTGATCTATCTACTGATGTTTATGGGGATGGTATGGCATATGTTGCAATGTCTCGTGAACGTACTTTAAATAGATTACATTGATTATCATTTGATCCTCTCTCTGTTAAAGTTAGTAATCCGTGCATTAACGAAATTAACCACCTCAGAAGTAAATTTCGGAATGACTTACCTCATATCAAAAAAAGTAAAGGAAAGAAGAGAAAGATTCAAGTGACTGGTATAATTGATGATGGAGAACCTTGTAGTAAGAATGCCAAGGTGTCTGTAAGTCATGTACAAAGTACTAGTAACGGTACCGTTAGTAGCAATAAACATAAGAGTACTGATTTAGAAAAATCTAATCGCCCCAAAAAGAGTAAAATTTGTGACGATAATGCTTTAACTAAGCCTTGCCCCCAAAAAAGAAAAGTTGATGTAGACAGTAGTACTGACAATACTGCTTTGGTAGTGTCTCGCTCAAAAAAAGAT
>NW_003547675.1:8539-10201 GCF_000090795.2 Amphimedon queenslandica | reverse complement strand
GGTTCCTACATTTAACATTAAAATAATTTATAGTTTTAGCACTTGCTGATGAATCCTATAAAAGATTATTGTTATTCTTATGTTTCATTATGTTCCTTTCCTTACTGTTGGACGAGGGGCTCCTCCTGTTCCTCCTTGGCCTCCCCCTCTACCTCCTTGGCCTCCCCCTCTACCTCCTTGGCCTCCTCCCCTCCCTCCTTGGCCTCCTCCCCTCCCTCCTCTTCCACGCTTTCCACCTTTACCCCACCCTCCTTTGTGTTGCCTTCGCTTTTTCTAAGCAAAGGAAAAATTCTAGTGATTACTCATTTCAATAATGCTCTTTTGATACTTCAAATTTTTTTCCTTTGTCTCTCTCTGTCCCTGTCCCAGTCTCTTCTCCTGTCCCTGTCTCCTCGCCTGTCTCTGTCTCTCCTCCTGTCTCTGTTTCTTCTCCCATCTCCTCACTACTCCCCATCCTCTCCGTCCTGCCCTCTTCAATGAGTTCCAACTGCCCTAAATTACAATGGCATAAAGCCTTTAATTTACACTTAAAATTAAGTTTACTTTGGAGAGCAGGCCTGAACTGTTCCAAGTCTTTAGTTAAGAAATGTGAATTTAAAGTACAAGTAATTTAACTATTGTTTAATTACCTAAGGGCCTTCCTTCTTTCTTCTTGCCTATTTGTTGTAAATAGAACTAACTAAAATTGAATGCAAAATTACTTTTTAGCTTAATAGTCCTTCACATAGCTACTTCACAACAAAAATTATCACACAATTACACATGTAAATAAACTTACTTAAGCCGTTTGATTCTATTAAAAACAATGTCATGTATAGTTGTATGTTTCACCTTTTAATCTTACCATTCTCCTTTTGACTATCTCCACCCTCCGCTTTGTCTCTGTCCCTCTTCTCCTCTGTCTCCTTTCGTCTCTTTCACCCTTACTTCATCTTTTTCTGCTATAAATACAATTATTTTTTGCTTTTAATGTACAACACAAACATACATGTACCAACAACTTACCAAGTTCATCTACCAAAAACAAAAGGCATTATAGTTATCACTATAGGGTTACACATTCCCAACTTACCATCAGATGGATGGACCTCAATGAGGACATCCTCTATTGGGGCAGCCATTACTTTTTGATTTTGAACATACAGTTTCAGGTGTCTTATTTTATATCCTAAAGGTCACAGGTGACACTTGGTGTTCTTTGATTGGCTGTGAATGACGCAATAACTTCTATTTCGGTATTCTCCTCCCACACATTTTTATCATCAGTACTCTCACCTGTACAGATAAACACAAATCACCTGCATGATAACTTCGTGACTAACTTTCTCTCGGGCCTTCTCTTTTGAGTTAGTAAGTTTTAAACAAAAATGAGTGTTTGTGTTTATGTTGACATCTCACGCACATACTAGTTCCACACCTTTGTTTTAAAAAAGGGGATCCATAGTTTGTATGTCTTAGCGTTACAAATGAGTTCCTCTCCTTTAGGGGATCAATAGTTTGAATATTTGGCATTCAAACTAGTTCCACTCCTGTTTCAGGGGATCAATAGTCTGTTTGTTGTAGACAAACTAGTTCCTCTCCTGTTGAAAGGGGATCAATAGTATGTGCATTACACAAACTCATTTCTGTTATTCATTTACTGATTACATGGACAAGTTCTTA
>NW_003547675.1:6326-7792 GCF_000090795.2 Amphimedon queenslandica | reverse complement strand
GCTTTACGGAATTTTTGCTTTAATAGTCCAAAGCACCTGTCAGGAGAAAATTTTGTGTCCAACTGGCAGAAATGATATTGAAATGGACGCATTGAGTCCTGTCATGACTCTCCATAAGAGGTACTAAAATAAATAAAAATTACATTTAAAATGTTCATTATTGTGCATGTAATATACTTACTTGAATAACTGTATTATTTTTATTTTGCCCTGTGCAGTTGTCAGTATTGAAATGGATACTGACTGAGTTGAGGCCATGATTCTTGAAATCAAAATGTACCATGCTTATGACAGGATTTGCCCCCTTACCAGTGTCGAATGATTCATCGATCAAGAAATTAACCTGCTGAGGGATAGCTTCACAGCACACACCAAATATGCCACATTTCCTGGGAGTAAGAAAATAAATTGGACCTGCTTGTAGTGGACTTGAAGGATAGTGAACCTTTAAAAAAGTAAGTGAGCTAGATACACTTTCATAATTATCATAAAATGTTACCTGTTGAGCATAATCGAAGCTATAATGTGCTACAATATTTAACATAGCAAGTGGCCTTGTTAGTGGGGGATTGTAATTGTTTGCTGCATCAGTATACAGCCCTTTTAACAATAATTGTACCTCTTTTAATACATCCTTATAGTACTCCCTTTCCTTTTTAACAAGACTTTTGTGATCTAGTGCCTTTTGCATTGCCTGAAAATTCTAAATAATACTTGTATTATTACAACACTGACTTACCTCAGTTATCCTTTCATCTGATTGCATGTTAGCACTTCTTATAATCAGTCCACTTATCTCTTTAAAAGTGGCACACAAGTCAGACATAGGCTTCATTTTTCAATATAAGGCAGGTAGCGTCGCCACAACATGTTGAATGTTGTTTCAGCACATGCTTTGACATAAAGCCCTTCACATGATTCCGCATACTCTAAGTATACCTGCCTTTTAGATGTACTGCATGGTAAGAACTTCTTATTCTCGTAACTTTTCATTCCAGGTATTCTTCCAGGAAGACTGATTCCATGGACTTCAGCGTAATTTCTGATGAAAGCAACAACCCGGAGAATATCATCAAAAGTCAAAGCATGGTTTGGTGTCTTTCCAGCATTTCCGTGAACTCTAATAAAGTAAAGTACATAACATTTAATTTGTCAGTCTCATACCTTGGTATTAATCCATTCATTCTGTAGTTTTTCATGATTTCCTCAAACCTGCTTTGCCACATGCATGTAGCTTCAGAAATGTTACTCTACATATCTAGTTGAAAAACAATTAATTTTGTGTTGTGTGACTCATAGTTACAAACCTTATGACCTTGATGCATGAACGTAAAAAATTGCCTCTTTCTCTCTTTCTGTCTCCAGTGGTTGCCAGTCGACAATCCCCCCATGGTAGATTTTGCTGCCATTTGACTCATAATAGCAATTTCTTGAACAGGCTTTGCCATGGCTTGTATGTCACATGT
>NW_003547675.1:1511-6316 GCF_000090795.2 Amphimedon queenslandica | reverse complement strand
AATGGAAAGAGATTATATACATAATAGAGTATTGTAGATTTGCCTATTGAGGCTCCTGAGTTGCCTCAGGACGAGCAGCCTCTGCTGCTGCAGAGCACCTATGGCTACAGGTGCATGAGGTGGTGGAGCACCTCCAAAACTACCAGCCAATGGTGGTGGTGGTGGACCTCCATCACCACCAGCAACTGGTGGTGGTGGAGGACCTCCAAGACCACCAGCAACTGGTGGTGGTGGAGGACCTCCAAGACCACCAGCAACTGGTGGTGGTGGAGGACCTCCAAGACCACCAGCAACTGGTGGTGGTGGTGCAGGACCTCCAAGACCACCAGCAACTGGCGGTGGTGGTGGTGGTGGTGGTGGAGGACCTACATGGCCTGCAGGTGTCGGAACTGGTGGTGGTGGTGGAGGACCTCCATGGCCGCCGGCTACAACCGGTGGTGCGACTGGTGGTGGTGGTGGTGGTGGAGGAGGACCATGACCATCAGCAACATGTCCTGGTGGTGGTGGAGGACCTCCATGACCTCCACAGGCTGCAACTGGTGGTAGTGGTGGAGGAGGACCTCCATGACCATCACCTACTGGTGCAGGAACATCCATATTCCTACAAAAAGAGAAATGAGGTAGCTATAGCTACAAGTTTGCAAACTGTATGCAAAAATAAACTTTCCTGCAAGAGAGAGAGAGAATGAGGGAGTGAGAGGCTGAGAGAGCGAGAGAGGTAAGATATTCCAGAGAGCAGATTTAAATTGTATTGAGAAAAAAATTAAAGATCTTAAATAGGTTTTGAAGTCTCAGTAATGAATAATGAGCCTAGTTATAAATAATATATAATTAATGATTCAAATTTGTAAAATAGAAATTATAAAATTGTTTTTGTGGCTGTAATGGCTTTTACTTCAAAAATTGTTTTCTTCCAATAATGAACTGATCAACTTTTAAACCTATCAATGCATGTCAAATTTATTATTATCAATTAATAATTAATAAAAATAATTTTATAACAAGTATGGAAACAAGTAAATAAAAAAATTTCTATTAAATAAGAAAAAGTAGGGTTGTCAAAAAATAAAAGAAACAAGGGGGTTGAGTTCAACCATAATAATAATTGATAGTTCAATTAATAATAATAAACGTTAATTAATAAAAAATAATTTATTCATAAAAATAATACAAAAATTTTAAACCCTACTTTGCAGAGTTTTATGAAGTATCCTTTAAAATGACAAATTTTAATGAAAGAATGAAAAAAATGCTTAGTTCCAGCCTACACATGTGTGGCAAGTCCAATTAAAATTCCTAACAAGAATATGCATAAATATTTTAATGAACCACAAAAACTGAAGATTTTAATAGCCAAAAAATAATTATCAATAATTTATATTTTTTAATTGTGATGACAGTAATTTATTCAATCAATACTAGCTGAAGTCATATTTATATTTACACAATATTAAATTTACATGTAGTAGAGCAATCAATAGGTACAAAGATATAATTATCTATTTATAATGTAGTCTGCCTATTATTATTTTCGCAAAGTAGGGTTTGAAATTTTTTGTATTATTTTTCTGAATAAATTATTTTTATTAATTAACGCGTATTATTATTAATTGAACAATTAATTATTATTATTGTGGAACTCAACCCCCTTGTTTCTTTTATTTTTTGACAACCCTACTTTTTCTTATTTAATAGAAATTTTTTTTACTTACTTGTCAATAACTTGATTACTATTATCAATTATAGTAATATTAAAGCTTATCTTTGAAAATCTTGTTAATGACCAGGACTTTAAGAATAATTCAAGATCAGCTTAAACAGTTTCACTTTCAAGATCACTTAGATCAGTCAGAAAGAGTAGCACTGTCCACCATAAGATAACACAAGTTCTACAATCTGAGCATGTGAAAATCACACCCCTTATAGCCACGCCTGTGATTCAATAATTATAACAAAATTCACAATTATTAGTTAGATATCAGTAAATTACATATACAAATTATAGACAATATACAACACAGTAAGACTTGGGCAGATAAGAAGTGTTCTTTTAATTGCTGAAGGTTACCTGTATAGAACATCATGCATCGCAACTAAAAAAAACAATAATTTTACCTACCTTGACTCTTTCATTATTAAATTTTACATCCGATTAATTAGAACTGCAGATCTGAGCATACACGACCACACCCAAATTTTGGAGCACATGCTTCTTTAATTAACAAAATGGTGGCATGTAGCTAAGATGGTATAATCCAGGAGTCATAGTATCACTTTTCCTTTCTTGAAGATTGGTTTGATGGGACATGGACCTGCGCATAGACTTTTGGAGTAGATTGGTGTAAGAATTTATCCTTGTAGCATCAATACCAAGATACACACCGACAACTGGATTGACAGGACTTGATGATGAAGATGATGATGATGAAGATGAAAAAAATGGCTGAACAGAATGGCCGGTTCGCCGATTTTTGAATTTCCTTATAAACAGGGCCTAGAGCCACGCTAGTGGTACCATTGGAGTCCTCTGGTCAAGATGAGGTCCTCTATAAAGTCTAGTAAGCATAGGAGCTCGTTTTCCCGGTATAGCAAGGCTGCAAAAGTCATGGCAGGCATTTTGTTTGGGGGTGAATCCTACTTAGTAACGCTACCGCGTTACTAATGCAATCAAGTTAACAAATGTACTCTATAGATATTATTTAATTTTGAAAGTTATTGTATTGGTCTATGTAGCTAATTGTACTTGCAAAATGCAAGGTGGAATGATAAAGGTGACCAGATAAATGATGCATAATTATCAAATATAGTGGAGGAGGGAGTTAAATTTGGCAAATTGCTAAATTTTGTAATTGGCAAATTTGTGGTCACATACCACTTAGCATGCATATAATCGCTTAAAATGGTAAACTTTATTTTGGAGGGTCGCTATGAAAATGCCTAGTCCACCAACTTTAATTCCCTCAAAAATTCTTCACTACAGTATATGAGGGAAAGAAAGTGCTCTTACATTATGAAAAACAGTGCACTAGGCTCTAATTCTTCCTTAACGTATTTTAGAGACAAAATAGTGCGGCAAGAACTAATTCTACACTGAAGTATTTTAGGACAAAATAGTGCAGAAGGCACTAATTCTTCCCTATAGTATTATGGGGACTAAATAGTGCAGCAAGCATTAATTCTTCCCTTAAGTATTGTAGGAACACAATAGTGCAGCAGGCACTATATCATTCCTATAGTATTTTAGGGACAATGTAGTGCTCGGCACTAATTTCTGCCTACATAGATAGGTCAAGTTATATATTTGTATAATAGTGCCTAGTCACACCATTATGTAGGAAGAAAATAGTTCGTGTGAACACTATTTTTTCACTCTATAATCACGAATTTTTTATATTTAATGACATACTCTATGGATCCTAAGAAATAGTTATTCCCCGCAAAAGCTTCAAAAACATTTGTAAAACAGCTAATGCCAATTCTTTTATCATAGATATACAAGTATAAAACAACAATATTACAACAAAATATTTAGCTGTAGTAATAAGTGAAGTGGTGCTACAACTTACTAAAAACGTCTATTTATTCAGGAGTAATGCAATAAGTAAAATAGTTCCTTCGCTTGCTATTGATAGTACTAGTTCATCTCATAACTGGACTTTTCCTTTAATTCCACTTAAGATGACTGCCAATGAGCCACAACTCTCTTTATTGCCCTCGCCCACGCTGTTGAAGTACGGGCAAGGGTACTGTGCTCGTTAATTACATGTACTTCCACTGCAACTCTTCTATAGAGGATTCTCATTCACTAGCTATGCTCAACTACAGATGGAGTTACATGAAATCATACCTTTTCCCAACATTTCTTTCCCAAATGATGAATTTTTTTCCTAGGGTCCCCCTGTCAATTTTTTTGGTCTTAGCCCGTGTCTTAGGCATTTTCTATAGGATATATCATACATCATTGTTAGACACATTCATTTGTACCTTGATTATTAAACAAGGTCCAACAAAAGTAACTTGGATAAAAGAGCAATAAACAGTTGAACGCTGAACAAGTGAACAGTAACTAATAGGCTTATAGAGGAACCTACTCCAATTAACTGCATGTGAAGTGAGCGTAATAGAGTATATAAATCAAAAGGGCTGACACTAGTGTCTTCCTTTTTTATTTAGGAGGAACTGCAAGGTCGTAAACTATCATTTGACTCGTCTAACAGTGAGATTGTCTACCGTAATTCAATTAATTAAGCCTCTGTGTCTGCTAGTTCAACACCATGGGCTGTAACCTGCCCTCAGGCAAAACTCAGAAAGAATAAAAGATTGGCACTCCATATAATGAATTAAGCTCCAGTACTCAAGCCAACGTAGGTACTGCTAATGAGGGTGATCCAAATGGTGGCCTGGACCTGTCCTCACTTGTCAAAGCTACATCATGGTGAGATGTACCATCTGAGTCTTTCATAAATGAAGTATATAGGCCTCTGCCATGTTCTTCAGTAGACTCTGAAGTTAGAAATGGAGTTTCTGGGGCCACTTACACATACAAGAAGGGCACCTCTTGTTGGACTCCAGTTCACTGATTTGGACAAAACATTTCAAGGCCTAACAGAAGACGCAGTGTGTCAAATTCTGGTTAAGATAAAATGCAACTTTTGCATTTATTAAAATGAAAGTGATGCATAATTTTTTCTCTATGTTTTTTGAATACTCAAAAAATTTTGACAGCATGCATGGCAGAGGATATACATGTCATATTGGATTATAAACTTTAATTTTTCTTCTAAAATTGTTTAAGAATGTTGTTT
>NW_003547675.1:0-1464 GCF_000090795.2 Amphimedon queenslandica | reverse complement strand
TTTTACACTCGTACTATGGCATATTGTTCTGAACTTGTGGAAAGATCACGCTCATGATTCTTACTGTCACAATAAGCACTAGCACCTTTTTACTGCTGAAATTTTACATATTGTGTGGAGTTTTCCAAATAAATTCCTGGACAGAATTTATTGTGTTGCTTAAGGGTGCAGATCCAGGCTATTTTGATTTGCAGTTTTTATCTATTTTCTGAACTTAACAAATCCACCAAGATTTTAAGATATACATAATAATTATTCCTGATCAGTGGCCTATCCTATGCAAATAAGTATATACTTGCTCTATTGTGTGCATGCACAGTCTGGAGTAGAGACACGAGTATAGTTAAGTCAGTGAAGCTACCGACTCAAGTGGCAGCAGTTATCTTGACCCATGCAGCTCTTGTCTTCAGATATTCAGTTTGTCTTAATCTAACTTCCTTACATTTATGCCTAGATTAACGTAAACTTACTGGCTGTAGTGGCGGTCTGGCAAGTAGCTACTTTTGTCTTCCCAGCCTACCTCGCCGCGCCCCATCATCTAAACCATACTTTAGGTATTTTTATCAGTATCATTCCTATTACCAGGTTTATCAGTTCTGTCATGCATCCTTCTTTGCATCTGATTAACTAAGTTACCTTGTGTCGTCCCTTCCTTTTTGCCCTTGCTCTGATCTCTTGGTACTCAAACCCCTCCCCTTAATCTTTTCAGCATGAATTTGGCGCAATTGACATCGTCTTCAGAATGAAGGCATAAATTATATGGCTGTTGTTTGAGCTCAAAGAAATTTGTTAGGTTTACTTCTGTCAAAAGAAACAAGGCGTGGCGGAATACTGTAATGCCAAAGAAGATAAAATGTGGTATTTATGATGCATTAGTTTTTTTTAATTTGCTTAATTTAATATTTTAGCGTCACAACCGTTGTCTTTCAAAGCATCTAACTATAAATCTTTGGTTCTCTTTAAATCATTTGTGGAGAAGGCCACATCTTACTCCAATAATCATGAAATCAAGGTCAATAAAGTGGTAATGTTGGACGCAATTTCTATTAAGCAACATTCATCATGTTCAGAGTAAGGACTAGCTGTTTGTCTAAAATATTTTCGATTTTCACCATTACTGTAAAGCTAGGTATGATTAGTAGTATTGAAGTACAGTCTGTAGTGTTAGAATTTTGATTTAGATTACCTCACTGTTTACCATGCATGCTGTGCTTTGAGCCTTATGATGTGCAGGAAAGGTTAATTTTGCCTGATGCTATTACAACATTATTTACTTTTATACTTAATTACATGCTTCAGCAGTGGTTAGTGTGGGGGAAAACTACATGTCTGGCTGTTATTTTGTCTGTTATTCCCAATTAAGGCCTGAAGTAAATAAAAATAAGTGATTTAATTAGAGCAGGTCAATAGTTAATGTAGTTGACCTGTTTACCTATGAAGTACTACTGTATCAATGAATATCAG
>NW_003547674.1:3784-15066 GCF_000090795.2 Amphimedon queenslandica | reverse complement strand
CACGGGGGGTTTGGGAAAGTATGAATATTATCATTTGCATGAATGTCTGATCTCATAAAAATAACACTTATCATTTATGACAAATAACTGATCTCTTAAATTCCAGTAACATTTTGATTTGTTAGAAATAACACATCTTTCCTTGAACACGTATCATCTAAGACTGTGCATGACTCTGATCTCTTGTACCCTTCCCATTCAGCTTCACTTCCACTAACATGATTTCGGTATACTGCAATTTCATTCAACAATTAAGAACATCATAGTCACTAGTACAGGCATTAAAACCGTCGAAACATGCAATTGCTAATGGTAAAAAAAGAGTGACCAGTTATACGATGCCTTTTTCTTTATCGAGTCTCTCTGAGCCATTCCTTGAGCCTGGGGCTATCTGATCCTCCTTGTTTGGTCCTCAGTATCAGATCCCTCTTGTTTGGTCCTATCAATAATAAGACTACAGCAGAGATAACAATAACAGTAATATACACATTTCTGACTTGGAAAGACTCCTTGGATTTGATGAGCTCTTGATCTCCACCAAGAACACTGACATGCATGAAGCTTAAACACACTCAAGGCTAGTAGCTCTGCTTTATCGCCATCTCTACTGGTTAACACGCCTACTCAGGGATATAATATACTAACGTGATAATAAATCCCTGGCCTACTATAGGCGGGGTGAGGATCACGTGATGAGGTGAAGTCTTAGAAAATCGTAGCTACCACCATCACTTGAATAGCTACATCGATTAGCTACATAGATAAAAAACATCCATTATGAAATTGACGCATTAATGAGGCGATGCGCTTCGCGCATCGCCACACTACCTTTCCATATTTATATTATTGATGAGGAATTTTGTCCAGGATGGCGTTCCATAGTCTCTCACCATCATTATTATACACAACTTCATGATCGATCGAAGGATCGATCGATCGATCGATTCGCATGGAAGATCTATCTCCAGGCCTCACGTGATACATAGGCGTGGTCCTTTTTAATCACGTGATCTCGTTATGATGGCGGGTGAAGGCACTTATGCTCTACATGATGAATTATTGGATTTTGTGGAAGAGCTATTGGTTAGTATCAGTTCCAGAGACTTCCAGCAGAGATCAGAAAGGTTTGAAATTTATAATAAATATTAATAATAAAAACAATAATTATAATTATTAATGATAGTATGGGAATCAACTGAGAGATCAATGTAATTTGTTAGTGGCTCAGTACACATAAGTTTAGTTTTAATGCTGCTTTTTGTGGGTTACTTGTAGACTTGTGATTTTAATTATTTTATCAAAATAATGAAAATGATTTTCACTTATGTCTTGTGTACCGTTTTTTAGTTATGCTGATATTTTAGATGTCATGAATCGTTGTTTCGAATTTATAGTTTACATTGATGGCATATCCTTAGATTTTGGTACTCTTCTCGAATCGCTTCAGGAAGTGATGAATGCATTGGAATCCATAGAGAATAACACCCAGTTTAGAGGTAGACCTCGTCTTCAGATAGAGGCTGATCAGTTGCAGTTTTTTATTGATTGTTGTTTTCGTGTGAAAGATATAGCTGATATGTATCATTGCTCAAAACGTACAATTGAAAGGAGAATGCAAGAATATTCTATTAGGGCAAGTAATTCTTCAACAATTTCAGATGGTGAGCTAGATAACCAGATATCAGCTTTACTTGCTGTTCATCGACGAATTGGAGAAAAGTCAGTTATTGGTCATTTACGCAGTTCTCACATTTACGTGCAAAGACATAGAGTGAGGGAATCAATTCGACGTGTTGACCCTATTGGTATACAAATACGGCATCGTACTGCATTGCATCGGAGACAATATTGTGTGAGAAGCCCAAATTCACTATGGCACATCGACGGATATCACAAACTTGTTCGTTGGAACATCGTTATTCATGGTGCTATTGATGGCTTCAGCCGTTTAATTACATATCTGAGAGTATCACCTAACAACAGTTCACAGAGTGTACTTAGGGCATTTTCTGCAGCAGTATCTCAATATGGGATTCCATCCAGAATTTGTATTGATAGAGGAGGAGAAAATGTTTTAATTACAAGATGGATGCTGGAGCACCCCCTTCGCGGTGTTGGTAGACACAGTGTCATAGCTGGGCGCAGTGTACACAATCAAAGGATCGAAAGGTTATGGAGGGATTTATATTCTGGATGCATATGTTTCTTCTACAGTTTTTTCTATTACTTGGAAGATATAGGCATTTTGAATAAAGATGATGTTTTTGATAAATATGCTTTGCACTTTGTATTCCTTCCCATAATTCAACAACAGCTGGATACATTTAGAGAAGGCTGGGCTCATCATTCACTACGGACTATGAACAATCGAACACCGTTTCAGTTGTGGGTTCTTGGCTTGAGCCATGTACAATCATATGATTCAGGATGTGATGAAATAACTGGTCTAATGGAAGTATGTCATTGTATTATTACTTATAATGTTCCATTAATCTTATTTTTAGAATCCTGAACTTTATGGAGTTGATTGGGATGGTCCGGCTTCAACTGATAATGATACTACTGTGGTGGAGGTCAATGATCTTCCTAATTTACTATCTGAAGATCATGTTTCTAACTTGAAAAGCCTCATTCCCAAATTTGATACACTCTCAGATGAATGGATGATTAGCAGCTATACTATTGCCAAAATGTATGTGCATGAAAACTCAATTTATGAAGTCAATTGAATTACTGTGTTATTTTTAATAATAATTATTATTATTCACTGGATCACGTGATTCACCACCTTGATTAGCTAGTTTACTGATTTATATTGAGCTTGGTTAGATCTACCGTATACTCGCTCAGACAACGTGCAACATGGAGGACGAGGAAGAGAAACGTGTTCTTTTGGATTTAAGTCCATCCAAGGCAGAGAGAGCGAGAGAAGCAATTGAATTCTTGTCTTCTCTTCCTGGTCCAAGCGGTGCCGCAAAGAGTACGCTACCACAGCGTAGTTCACGTCAAAAGGCTAATACTAGTAGCAGTGCCCTTAGTCGTAGCCAAAGTGAGTCGGTACTATATGTATAAAGGGTGGAAGAGTAGATTTTAGAAGCAGTCGAATTTTGTAGCCATGACTTGTGACTGGTCAGGCATGGCAAGGGGAAGACCATGTCAGGCGGTTTTTGTCTTTGTTATTGGTTAATAGAGCTCTTTCATGGGTGTAATCAACAGGAGGGTGTAGCTAACTTGAATTGTCGATGTCTGCCATGGCAAGAATGTAATGGGAGGGAATGGAGGAAAAAAATCTGAATAAATTCTGCTGTTTACATTCTAGGCTAGAGAAAGGTAGAACATGCATGAAGGTATATTGAGTGAAGAATTCTCTATAGTATTCTTCAGTGAAGTATCAGTGATATCTCTGCTATGATGAAAATTCTCAGTTTGTTGTATACCTCCATTTGTTGAGTGTAAACTCATGGTATGGTGGATGGTGTAACTCCACCTTCCCATTAATTACATCTGTGCCAGAGCTCTATAGAAGCAATTTCAGTAATAATTATAGTAATAATTATATGCTCCACCCTATGTTAATTCAATAACTATAATTAAAAGGGTGAATTATTAGTGTAAAATAGACACTCTATTTTTGTGGTATTTCTACTCAGTTTTACCAAATTAATACCATGCAGTGACTTATCACTGACTTGACCCTTAAATTATGTCTTGGTATTTTAGCAAACCTTGATGATGCAACTACCAATGCATTATGTGCTCTTAGAGCCTTACGAGAAGGAAACCTGGGAAAGAAGAGGAAAAGTAACGTGGTACAGGAGATAGTGAAGAAGAAGAGAGGTTCTGTGTGGCGGCATAACTTTTATTGCTTGGCATATACTGGTTAGTTAGTATTATCTGTATGAATATAGTTTATAGCTATAGTTACAGATAAAGCGACATGTACATGTATTTGCATAAGCCTTGCAATGTATATAGTTTAGCTACACTAAAGACACGTCTATACTATAGTTACCATTGGATATAATTCTAAATATCTGAACTATGGAGCTTACTTGTAACTCTTCATTTGTATTTTGATTTTATGTGCTTCAAAGTGAATTTGAGACTCAGTAGATAATTAACACTCTGAATCCAAAGTTTTAATGAACATATTTTATTTAATTGCAGGTCAAACTCATATTCCAGTTAGTGAAAGTGAGAAAGATCAGCTCCGAAATGCAGGGCTGGGATCAAAGGATATCACCCTTTGTCTTGATGCTAGTTATGATGAGTTTCAAGCTGAAATTATAGATACTTTTCCTCAGTTAAGGGATGGAGGTGGTTATAGATTTTTGAAAGGTATGAATTATAGTGTAATGAGACAATTCTTATGTTTTTGTCAGGAACTGCTAACTCTAAAACCTTAACACTATTGTCTCATCACTGTCATAAATCCCCACGTCATTTGAAGGAGAGTGTTGGGAAACGCACTTATATAAGACCGGTACAAAAAGATTTAGATTTAACACCTATTGATGCTAGTGATGACGAAGAAGTATGTCAGTAAAGCTTTTTTGATATTTTTGTATGTATAATTATGTAGATGACAGAAGTTTGCCTTACTTGTGATAGGAAAGTCCCATTGGCTATTTTAGAGGATCATATTATTACTTGCAATAATAAAAAGGACAAGAAGCAAGCTTATTACTTTATGTCACTGCAACATTCAGGGTTTGTTTTATAGGTCAAAGAAGATTGTAGACTCTATTGATCTGACACATGATGGTGGCCATGATACTAGTAGCAGTAGTGAAAATGAGGTATGTTATTGGGGGCCTTGCAGAATAGTATTTTTATTCCAATGTAGGATCTTCCAAGAGTAAGTTTTAAGAAATTTGTTCCCAAGAAGGTAGTTTAGTTTTTTATAATATTTTTGTTTACTTTACGTATTTTAGTCTCTAGATGAGCTCGCAACAGAAGAGTCCTTGCTAAGTCATGCTGTAACTGAGAGTAGTTTTGCAACTACTGGGTGTTCAGACAGGTATTTTCTCATTCTATTAGTAGTCTTGTGTGTCATGATATTTTTATTTTTAGTACTCTTATGGTTAATGACATTTTTATGGCCATCAAGGCCGTTTGTACTCCTGTATCTTTGGATGTGACTAGGATTGAGGTGAGAAGGTCTTCTGTGCTACAGGATGGGTTAAAGGAGGTTGGGAAACCAAAGTTCAAACCATGTCATACTTTAAAGGTATTTGTGGTAATACAGATTATAGACATTGCACTCATATACATGAACATGTAAATACTGTATATTGGATAGTTTGTGATTTTCGAAAATTTTGGAGAGTAGAAATGACATTAGAATAAAATTTGTTGCATTTCTATTTCACTAAACATCTAATGGCTTTATTAGCATCTCTAATAGCTGCAGGACTAATAGCATCAGAAAGACATTTTCTGGAAGTGATGCTTCCAAGTGAACAGCCATTTTGACATAATGTGTTCTATGCTTATTATGGTGACACCTATACATATATTGCCAGAATTAATTTTTATCAAGAGTTTAATTTCGAAAGTTCAGAATTAATGGCAATGAAACTGATGAAAATAAGCACCCATTGTAAATTATACCTAGTATGGTAATATGCATACATATAATGTCTGTTATATTATTAACCTTTACTAGTGTAGACATAAACTTTTATTTCAAGTTATTCCTAGCTGCTTTCAAGTTTTTGTCTATTATAGGTCTCATTTGTTGGTAAAGGAGCAGTTGATTGTGGTGGGCCACGGCGAGAGTTCTTTAGATTGGTGGCTCTCGAAGCTAAAGACAAGTTTTTTACAGGGGGCTTGAAGAAGTTCTTTTTATGTGACATAATGGCTATTCAGGTAAATTTAATGTATTTCTACATTGTAATAAACAGGATTTCCCACAAAGTACCGTATTTCCTTGAGTAATTGCCGCTCCCGAATAGCCACCTCCCATGGCTATGGTAGTCAAAGAAGTTACTGCCCCCTTCAAATAGATGCTGCATATAATATTATTCATTATTAATAATAACTAATTATTAATAGGTAATTAATTAATTAATGAGTAAAATAGCCATCTAGTCACAGTTGAGTAGTTGCTTTATCCTATCGATTAGTTTTTCTTTCCAGTAAAGGTATAGATACATGGTACATCTAGACCCTTTCCAAATGCAATTTTCCCATTTCCTTGAGCTTCTATTTGACTTTCCTAAAGGAAGAAATACGATGCAACTTGTGAGAACTCCCTGGGAATGAAGAATGGCTCACAATACAAAGACACTTATTAAAGAGGAAACATCTATACTCCTGTAGCCGAGGTAGAAAATGACAGTTTTCCTTTTGCAGACCTGGAACTGGAAGAAGATGATGGGGTATATTTCACAGGGATTTTATTTCACTAATTTAACATTTTAAAAAAATTTATGAAAATTTTTATTTGTGAAATTTTTTTTTTCATACTAATAGTCAGTAGAAGAAAAATGCAAAAAATTTCTGGTGAATAGGTTGAAAGGTGATTTTCATGAAATATTTTCTCCAGGAAATATACCCCCTATGTGGTAGTTAATTGATAATGAATCAATAATTTTATTACTTTGTTTAAAAAGTAAAAATTAATGATAATAAAATTCATTTTAATAATCACCTCCTTATAGTTGCCTTCCTCCTTAAATGAACAAATAAAATAGATGCAGCTTTTACTCGAGGAAATACAGTGTATGCTAAGTGAACTAAACAGCATACTTTTTGAGTATACAGTACATGGCATTTAGAGTTACTTTAATTCATAAATATCCAATTTTAATCGGAATCAGCTCAAAGTTAATGCACAGCATAAGTATTGTATATGTATCAGAAAAATCATAGTTATAAAAATAGAAATTATTTTCTTTTTATTTATGGAGAAATTTTGCTAAAGTTCTGGTACTTTAATATAGGGACTTGGCACAATTTTTGAGTAATTTTACAAATTCGTATAAATTCAATTTCGATTGGAATCAGCTCACAGTTGATACACAACATAAAGATGTGTAGGTGTCAGGAAAATGTTGAATTCTCTTGTTGTGACTTTTTGTCAGAGTCTAATTTCCTAAGATTAGCACTGCAGTATGTTGGAAACCCTGATTATATCCACTTGGGGCTGTGCTGTATTAAAATTTATTACATTTTTGTACTAATTTTTAGAGAAATGATTATTTTAATTTTGGCTGTTTGATGGCAATTTCAGTGATTCAAGGGGGTGGGAGGATGCCGTTTTTACACGATGAAGTGTACCAGCAGATTATTGATGGTACAAAGATGGAAGTGAAAATAGCCGATCTACCAGATGGGCACTTAAGTTATGTGTGTAAAAAGGTAATTGAACTTTTTTCATTTTAATACTGTAATTTAAATTTTAAAAATAGCTAGAAGAAATTGAGACAGATGAGGAAATGAAAGTTTTGCTAAACAGTGATGAAGTTGTATCTATGCTACATGAATGTGGCTACAGGCGGCCGATATCAAGTCTAACTTTAGAAGACAAATCATCTTTGTCGTCACTATTAATTAATTATCATCTTTTTGTGAAGCCAAAGGCTGCAGTAGATCAGTTTTTGAAGGGTTTAGAGACACTAAATGTTCTCACTTTAATTAAAAAGTATCCTGTTTTGGCCAAACCATATTTCGTAAATGTACAGGATCCACTCACAGCAGGTGCATGTAATGTTTTTTAGATGAAGTAAAGCATTTATTCACTGTCCAGTTCAGTGAGTTGGGTACAAATGTGAGGCTAAGAGAGGAACAGACATGGGTCCATTTTACAGATTTTATAGATGAGTGTGAAGGTTAGTGTAAGTTTAATAATATATATGTTTTATATCTTGCTAAATTGTAGAGGGAAATCTTAAAGTAGCATTGAAGGACTTGCTAAGTTTTGTCACTGGATCTTGCTTTGTACCTCCAGAAGGTTTTCCTGTAAACCCATGTGTCATCTTCAATAATCAAACTCTTTGTACTGCCACCACTTGTGACATGACACTGAAGTTACCCCTGTACGAAAAGTATGATGACTTCAAGGAAGCAATGACTATGTCTGTAGTGGGAAATGATGGGCTTGGTGCTGGTCCTTAATTCCAAAATAATTTCATTTATATACTTCCCATCATTTTGTGACTCAAGTTCTTTTTGCATTTATCATCTTTTTTAAACTGTGATTGAATTGATGCGTGCTTGGAATGAGTCTAATCAACCTACTTGTAGATAAAGTGAAGCAGTTGTCTTGTAAGACTTTAAAATGTGTTTGCAGTTGTTTTTTGTCAATACTGCAAAAGTAAGTGTGTAAATTTTATTTATGAAAGATGCTGAAAGTTTTTATGCTAAAAGAGTAAAAAATTGGTCACCTTTTTTGAGCTCCAAAAATAATTTTTTAAAGAAATTAGTGCATGATGATTCATGGAATTGTTTTTTGATGGGATAATGGCATAGAAACTAAGGATCAGTATGCATGTATTCATGCATAGAGGATAGGATAGCTTAGAAGAGCATAGCATACAGCAGCTCAGTTGTGACATCATTGAAGACAGCATAAATCAGCTGTCATCACTATTATTGTATGTACTCAATCAGTGCAATTATTATCAATAATCATCAAATCTGTACTTCATACAACTCAAAAGGTCACTCACACCATAGATCAGAATTGCACTGCTAACTCACTTGAAAAATCATTTATTATTATCCCACTACTGTATTGAGCCAATAGGTCAATTTCTCATCCCTGAATCAAATGAAGAACCTTTGCCTGGACAGCTTTTAATTGGCTTTTATGGTGTGGCATTAGTTCATGGACTGCTATCGCATTATAATAATTATTAAAAACAATTTTAGTAACAAAAAACAAATATAATAATACACAACAATGCATAATATAAAATTATAAATGTTCATGCCCAGATCTTCAGATTCTGAATGACAAGTCTACAAACATGGAAAGAAACATAAAACGAGAAAATGCATAATTGAATTTACTTGAATGCAAGACTCATTGATAGTGTCAGTATCTCCTAAACTTGTGCATTGAGAAAATGGTGACACTAAAGAGATAGAGAAACCAAAAAAGGAAGGTGTACAGCACTGAATTTATTATCACAACTAATGATTGCCAGTAATGGCAATGGTGATTGTATTGCCATCTGTGCTCAAAAGCAATGTCAATAGTAATTGGTTTATCTGAGACATAATGAAAAATACATCCATGTACAGTCATCAGTGACATAGGCCTGTGATAATTACCATTACAATTACTCAGTAATCCATTAACTCAAATACATGTACATCACATACCACTTACCATTGCATTACTGCATAATCTCAAGTCTCAACACATCTTTTTCTTAAATACATTAATGTCCTTGGAACAAACTGTTTCTTGATTATGAGTAGGTAACGGCACTAAAAAGGGAAAGAGATGGTAATTTTAAGTATACATTGATGTTGAATTTTCTTAGCATTTTGTCTTTCCAGTCTCCTGTACAATAAATAATACATTATTACTGATCAAATGACATTCACTCTCTCTCCTTTACTGTACAAGTGTACATGTACTGTAATGTGAATTGTGTCTTACCATCATGTTGTTAGGACACACAATGCTTCTGTTACACAAAACTGTACTATAATAATAAATAATACAAAAAACGTGACATTGATGTACATACTATTTATGCTAAAAATATTTTTATATTATTTATAGGACCAAACAAGGGAAATAAAATAAGATTGAGAACCAGATCAGTAAGCCTCAAGGAATGGTCCAGACAGACCCAATAAAGGAATAGGGATTTTATAATTCGTGTCAGTATCAGTACAAATATTAGTGACTCTTTTAAACATTAACAAGAACATGAGAGATAAAAGAATCCTTTATTGCATCATAATCAAAATGAATACAGTTCAGACTTTAAACAAAGCAGCCCTTGGTTTCTATACTTCACCAACAACACTCACATCAGAACTATTGTTCTCAACTATGGAGACCTCAACTGATCAAGGACATTATTTCGTTAGACAGAATTCAAAGGCGTTCTACGAAATTTATACTTAATGACTATCAATCAGATTATAAAACTTGACTAATGAAGTTGCATTTACTTCCCTTAGTGCACTTCTTTGAGCATAGCGATATTCTATTTTTCATCAAAAATCTCAAACACCCTTCGCCAAACTTTAATATACTGGATTATGTTCTTTCTGTTCTGGCCCAGTCTCTACCTGATCAGTCACTTCCTGTAAGCTTCAACACTGATTTACTACATCAAACAAGGCAAGATTCTTTTACTTCAATCGTCTCCCTGTGTTATGGAACTCACTCCCTTCTGTTGATCTTTCCCTTTCCTTCCTCTCTCTAAAATTATCTATTTTTAATATATTTTTTGAATCATTTTATCATTAATTTTGACTCCTCTCTGCACTGTTCTTTTCATTTCAAATGCCCTTGTGATAAATGTTATTCTAACTAATTCCTATTTTTCTTTACACTCTTATCATTTCCTTTACTCTGTATCTCTGGTCCTCCGCTATGCGGTAGTACCTTCAACTTAGCTATTTTCCTACTCTTCTTGTCTTTTTACTCTGTCACCATAGTTCAGTGTGAAGTTTAAATAAATAAATTAATAAATAACACTGACACTCTCAGTTTGATTGTCTGAGTCTGTCTCGGTGTTGGTGTATACTGTCAAAATGAGTGTTACAGATTTTCCACACATCTAAGGAGCTACATAAGTATTACTACAACAATTACAATAAAACTAACCATTAAACCTCTTTAAACTGGATTAACTTGCTGACAATTTTCGACGCCATCTTGGTTTCTTGAAAGCAGACACGCCTATTATAGGAGGGGCAATGGTCACGTGATGATGAGAAGAAGTCGTTAAGTGAAGATCCGGTATATCCATCAAAAAACCGATCACGGAATCGATGCATTAATGAGGCGATGCGCTTCGCGCATCGCCGCTGTATCTTTTTTATTGTTTAATTATTAATTTTTTTGGCGGACTTGGCGTTCCATACTTCTCTTCTTGGGAAGCTCTCAGCTTCTTCTTCATCATGAAGATGGTCTGCTTCATCCTTGCCAGGATACGGACTAAGCCAGCCCACGTGCAGCATGGACTGATCAGTGATCATCAGTGGTCAGATCCACTCTGGATCGATCAGATCAGCTTTAATAGTCCGGTCACACCCCTTAAAAATAATGTAATGGGTCAGTCCTTTGATATGATCATGATAAAGTA
>NW_003547674.1:2453-3774 GCF_000090795.2 Amphimedon queenslandica | reverse complement strand
CGAGCAGTAACCTACGTAAATGGGGAAGGAAGAATAAAGGATAATCTAAAAGCAACAATACGGATACTATATCATGATTCACAAGTCTTCTACATAAATTCAGGCACAGCTAAGAGAGACAAAGAGAGAGGGGAGGGGAGAGAGAAAGGAGGGACAGAGGGTAAGAAAAGAGCAAGATAAATATTTAAGCAAGCAATAAAACGCTTACGATATCAACAAAATATTCAATAAGGAAGCCATGTACATAATCAAACACAATTCATTTGAACATAACCTAAAGGTAGAGGAAAGAGCGGGAGGGAGAGAAAGAGGAGGAAGATAAAATCTAAGCAATAATGAAACACTTAGTGAACAAAATTAAATGACAAAGTCTTGTATACTCAGACACAATTCACTAAAAGAAGTTAAAACCTACAGGTACAGGAAAGAGACAGAGAAAGGAGGAGGAGGAGGAATAAGATGAAATTTTAAGCAACTAATAAAATGCTTATGATGTCAACAAAAATTAAATGACACAATTCACTTGAAAAGAGATTAAAACCTATACTGAGGTAGGGGAAGAGACAGAGAAAGTAGAGAGGAGAGAGAAAGGAAGAGGTGATGAGAAAAAAGAAGCAGAAGAGGAAGAGAAGGGAGATGAATTTTTTCTGCATGCAACTAATAAAATGCTTACCACATCAAAATAAAATCAATAAGCAAGTCTTGTAACGACACAATTCATTTTGAACGTAGAGGAAAAAAGAAAGTGAGAGTACTTTTATATTGATTATTAGCATGCCATTTCATGAGAGTTTTATAAATAGCTTTTGGTTTCTACTAGCCACAATGCATCAGTAAAATTTTCAATTACTATCTCAGTGTTGGTGTGTGTGTATGTAGCAATAAAATAACCTTAAAATGAGTGCTTTAGATTCTTTAAACATCTAAGTAATTAAACAAGGAGCTCTTTAAAACAGGATAAACTTCTTGTCTAGTCCTTATCATAGATATTAGGCTACATAGTATCCAATGTCCATATCAGCCATCTTAATTAGACACGCCTCTAGGCTGGCCTGGCTCACCCGATGCGTACGGGAAATAACGTCATAATAATATTGTAAGACCTATTGAAATATTCGTGAAATATAGTTGTACAACTGCTCGTGAGTGCTTCATGAGGTAGCATAATACTCTATGGTATATAGGGTACCCATGGCAACTAGATTCCAGCAACACCACCACATCTTGAAGGCAAGATGGAGGATATCTGTACTGCACCTCCTGGGTCTATACTCCACTACTGTGGCGTCAGCGGCACAGCTACTAGTGTTGAGCTTACTAT